>NC_083453.1:9269543-9569543 GCF_020745735.1 Hemiscyllium ocellatum | reverse complement strand
TCAAGTTTAAGCAGCAATACAGTCCAACAGACACATCTACTAACTCACCAACAGCTTAAGAAACCATTTGGCACTGAACCTGAAAGTGATTGTCATTTGTTTGTGGCAAGTGATTGTTGCTTTGCAGGCCAACCTTTGTTGCCCCTTGAGAAGGTGATGGTGAGCTGCCTTATTGAACTACTGCAGTCCTTAGGGTATAGGTACACCAGACTGCTGAGAGGGAGGGGGTTGCAGGATTTTGACCCACAAACACTGAAAGAACATATATTTCAAAAGTCATAGATGGTGAGTGGCTTTGAGGGGAACTTGCAGGGGGTGGTGTTCCCATGTATCTACTGCCCTTGTCCTTCAGGTGGGAGAGATGTGTAAAAGGAGCTTCAATGAGTGCGTATCGTAGATAGTATACTGTTGCCATGGTGCATAGATGGTGTTAGGTGTGATTGTTGAAGGTGTTTGAGGGTATCAAGCAGGCTGCTGTGTCCTGGATGGTGTCGTGCTTCTTGAGTGTTGTTGGAGCTGTCCCCAACCAGGCAAGTGGGGAGTATTCCATCACACTCCTCACTTGTGCCTTGTATATAGATGGTGGGCAGGCTTTGAGGAGTCAGGAGGTGTGTGACTTGCTACAGGATTCCTAGCCTCTGACCTGTTCCTATAAGTAATGTGCTTGGTACAGTTTGGTTTATGGTCAAAGGTGGTCCCCAGGGTGGTACTGACATTTGAATGCCAATGGGAGGTTATTAGGCATTCCTTTACCAGAAATGAGCATGACTTGACACTTACTGCACAAACAATGTCACTTGCCAGGTTTAGCTGCACAGTCTATTTCTGTACATGAGGACTTGGAAATGGTCGTGATCATTGTACAATCATCAGTGAACATCCCCACTTCTGAATGTAGATGAACGGAAGGTCATTGATGAAGCAGCTGACAGCCAGTTGTAATCCCCCCCCCCCCAGCGCAACAGCGATCAGGACGGCCTACCCACCTTCCGGCTTCCCTAACCGCCCTTTGCACCTTCCGACCACCCCTAGGACAGCCTGCCCCAGTATCTGCCCAGGATGACAGCGCTGAGAACAGTCTACCAGCCTTCTGGCTCTCAATCTGCCCCTACGTACCATCGGGCTTTCGCCCACCCTGATGCGCCATCCAGCCTGTGGACTGCCATGACACCTTCCGGCCACCTCTAGGACAGCCCGTCCCCTTCCCCTGGAACGACAGCGTGCAGAATAGCCCACAAGCCTTCCGGATCTCAGCCTGGCCCCATGCACCTTCTGGCTCTCAGATGCTCTGACATACCTTCCAACCACCTCTAGGACAGCGAATCCCGATTACCCCCCTCGGGACGACAGCACTCCGCATGGCCTACCCACCTGCTGGCTCTCGGGGCGACTGGCATCAGGGTGGCTTACCCACCCTCCAGTATTCGGGACTGCCTTCAGGTTCACAGGATGGCCTACCCACCCTCTGGGTCTTAGGGTGACAGCTTTCAGGACGACTGATGGGCCTCCCAGCTCACAGTAAGGCCTGCCACACCCAGGGACACACAAAACAGTGCAGGTGATGACCCCAACAAACCACATGACAGAGTTAATTATCAACAAACAGAGTCCTTTCTGGTAGACAGAGTCTAATACTATAAACAGTTCTCTTCAAAATGTAGACTCCATTCCCAGGAACAGAGTCCACTCCAGTATACAAAGTGCATTGTCAGAAATAGAGTCAACTCCAATCTGCAGAGTCCATTGCCAAAAAGCAGTGTCCACAACTGAGGGCAGAGTCCACTCCCGAAGGCAGTAAATGCACAGCACACAAGTGTTCAGTCCAGGGCCACTTACAGGAACACAGTATCTTGTGAAGTTGCAGTTAACTCACAGGGGTTTGGTCCACTCCAGAAGGCAGAGTCCACTCCAGGACGCAGCAAATGCTCACCTCCCAGCACACACACAGGTGTTCAGTCTTTACAGAGTCCACCCACAAAGGGCCAGGCCTTCTCACATCGTAACAGCTCATCTGGAAAGGTGTATTTTCTCACAGAGGCTCAGTTGAACACCAAAAAACTCTTAACACATTGACTGTGACGATCAGGCAGTTTAGAAATCAGTCCTCAATAATAAAAAAAAGGAATACCAGTACATAACTGGCTTTGTAAACCAGCCAGTTCTGGAATCGGGTTCCCCAAAATGCAGAAACCAACAGTATCAGTACACACTGGATGTGGGCAGCCAGCTCAGAGTCAGTCCCCTCCCTGACACAAATGGAGAGTCCTCGACACTGATCCAGCTCTGATTGAACAGAACCTCTAACACTTCTGTTTTTTTTTAGAGAGTGCACAGAACCTCTGACCCTCCTGTTTTTTTTCTTTTTTCTGTTTTTTTTCTTTTATTTTTCAATTACCCCCGCACTACCGCCTAACTGCAGTAGTGCTTATATTTTACCCTCGCACCCATGTGTGTAGGTGTGAGACACAGTGAGAGACACAAAGTGCACAAATCTTTATTCAATTTCCACCACCAGGAAGAAAAGAAATACCCAAGTGGCCAGTGACAAGCAGTGCCCCTCACATCAAAGGGGACAGTTCTGTTTGTTTTATTTATTTATTTTTTCTTTTTTCTTTGACTGTATGGAGAGAGAGAGTCTGAGATGTCACTCTAACAAAAGCAAAAAACTAAAAATGTTGAAAATCTGAAATTAAAAAGAGAAAGTACTGGATACATCCAGCAGGTCTGGTCGCAGTTGCTTCTTCAGAACTGCATAAACTTGTTCTTCTGACACCCTGCCCTTCCTCTGCTACCTAAACCCACATCCCAACAACTCCTCGGACACCTTCCCCATCTCTGCTTGACCTGACATTACCTCCACAGGACCTGACACTCAATCCTGCTAGACCTAAGTGAAATAACTCTACAGAGGCTGGTATCCCATCACTAGATCACCCTGTATTTACACATGGAACATCCTTGACACTGATCCAGCTTCCTCGGGACCAGTTCTCAGAGTGAACAGGATGTCTGACACTGCTGTTCTTGTTTTTTTTTGACACTCCTATTCTTTTTCTTTTACCCCCACACTACCGCCTAACTGCAGTAGTGCTTATTTTTTCCCCAGCACCCATGTTGTGTGTGTGCAGGTGTGAGACACAGTGAATGACACAAGGTGCACGAATCTTTATTCATTTCCACCACCAGGAAGAAAGGAAACACCCAAGTGGCCAGTGACAAGCATTGCCCTTCACATCAAAGGGGACACTTCTGTTTATTTTTTCTGAGCTGCAAGCTACATGAGATTGATTCAAGTGATGAGCATTTAATGGCTGCCACAGATTGCACGCAAAGGTATTTACTGTATTCTGTGCAGGCAGTGAGGCTACCTCTTCCTGCACTCAATGCAGGCATAGCTTCTCTCGTGTACGTGGGTGTCTGTGGTTCCGATGCTTTAACTAGTTTTTTAAATTCACGACATGAGATCGAAGTTACAACTGCTCTATTCAAGTCACAAGTTGCCTTCTGGGCAGACTTTTGTTGAGAATACCAGTGCACTGAGAGTGCAATTGTATTTCTCCAAACACAGATTATATGGTGTTCCATTAATAGAAACATAACACAAAAACAGTTTGGCTATTTCTGATTACCAAGTCTTCAGGAATGATACCTGAAATAACTCCACAGAGGCCGGTATCCCATTACCAAGTCACTCTTTACTTAGATGTGGAGTGTCCTTGATACTAATCCAACCCCAACAGAACCAGTGCTCAGAGTGAGCAGGATGTCTGACACTCCTGTTTTTTTTTACCAACAGTAACACACTGACTGTAGCACCAGCCAGCACAGAGTCAGTCTCCTGACACAAATCGAGTGTTCTTGAGACTGATCCAGCTCGCTCAGAGTGACAGAGCCTCTGACACTCCTGCTTTTTTTATACTCCTGTTCTTTTTTTGTTGTTGATTTTTTTTTCTTTTTCTTTTCTTCTTTTTTTCCCGCACTACCGCCTAACTGCGGTAGTGCTTATTTTTTCCCCAACACCCATGTTGTGTTTGTGCGGATGGGAGACACAATGAAAGACACAAGGTACACGAATCTTTATTCAGATCACACCACCAGGAAGAAAGGAAACACCCGAGTGGCCAGTGACAAGCAGTGCCCTTCACATCAAAGGGCAATGCTGTGTGATCAAACAGTGAAGGGGAGGGTAGGGATTAAATCAAAATAGAGTTAGAGGGGGAAATAATACACTCCACTCCCTGCAGCGCCCACCTCTCCCTGACACTTCTGTTTATTTATTTATCTAAATTTTTTTGTAGTGCTTATTTTTTCCCCAGTTCCCATGTTGTGTGTGTGCAGGTGTGAGACACAGTGAGAGACACAAGGTGTACAAATCTTTATTCAATTCCCACCACCAGGAAGAAAGGAAACACCCGAGTGGCCAGTGACAAGCAGTGCCCTTCACATCAAAGGGCAATGCTGTGTGATCAAACAGTGAAGGAGAGGACAGGGATTAAATCAAAATAGAGTTAGAGGGGGAAATAATACACTCCACTCCCTGCGGCGCCACCTCTCCCTGACACTTCTGTTTATTTTCTTTCTTTTTTTCTTCAGAACCTCTGACACTCCTGTTTATTTTTTTTTGTTCTTTTTTTCCCAGCTCCCGCAGAGACAGCTCTCAGTGTGAACAGAACCTCTAATACTTTTGTGTTTTTTTTTATTTTTTTTAAATACCCACACTACCGCCTAACTGTGGTAGTGCTTATTTTTCCCCATCACCCATGGTGTGTGTGTACAGGTGTGAGACACCGTGAGAGACACAAGGTGCACGAATCTTTATTCAATTTCCACCACCAGGAAGAAAAGAAACACCTGAGTGTGGATACCATTTTACTTTTTTTTCCTCTTTTTCTTTTTTCTTTCTTTTTTTCTTCTTTTTTTGTGTGTATGCAGGTGTGAGACACAGTGAGAGACACAAGATGCATGAGTCTTTATTCAATTTCCACCACCAGGAAGATAGGAAAACACCCGAGTGGCCAGTGACAAGCAGTGCCCTTCACATCAAAGGGCAATGCTGTGTGATCAAGCAGTGAAGGGGAGGGCAGGGACTAAATCAAAATAGAGTTAGAGGGGGAAATAATACACTGCACTCTCTGCGGCGCCCACCTCTCCCTGACACTTCTGTTTATTTATTTTTTATTTTATTAAACAAATTACGAAACAGTTTACAAAAAACATTTACAGCTGTACAAGAGACAGCAATTTCACAAGGGAGAGGAGCAGCAAAGCTAGGCCCCAAACCCTTTTACAGGGAGATGAGGACAAACCTCAAATCCCAATTCCTCATATGACAAGACAGTGACAATGACATTTGTACATTACACAATACTGTTACATACAAAAGTGCAGACAATACAGACCCAGCAAGCCCCTGTCCCTCCCACACTTCTGTTTATATCTGTTAGCCAGGGCTCCCTGATTTGACCAGACTAACAGCCCTAATCAGGGAACTCATATTCTATGACATACACCTGGCTGACCCCATTACAATCACTACAGGCTATACCCTAAGGAACTCCTGTAGAGATGTCAAGGAGCTGAGATGACTGATCTCCAACAACCACAACCACCTTGCTTTGAGCTAAGTATGAATAAAACCAACAGAAAGATTTTCCATTTATTCCCATTGACTCCAGTTTTTCCAGGGCTCCTTGATGCCACACTCAGTCGAATGCAGCCTTGATGTCAAGGGCTATCCCTCTCCCCTCCCCTCTGGAATTCATCTCTATTGTCCATGTTTGAACCAAGGCTGTAATGAGGTCAGGGGCTAAGTGGCCGTGGTGGAACCCAAACTGGGCGTCACTGAGCAGGTTATTGCTGAGCAGGTGCTGCTTGATAGCACTGTTGGTGACACCTTCGGTCACTTTCCTGATGATCGGGAGTAGACCGATGGAGTGGTAAGTGGCTGGGTTGGATTTGTCCTGCTTTTTATGTACAGGACATATCTGGGCAATTTTCCATATTGTCAGGTAGATGCCAGTGTTATAACTGTACTGGAAAGCTTGGCTAGGGGAGTGGCAAGGTCTGGAGCACAAGTCTTTAGTACTATTGCTGGAATGTTGTCAGGGCCCATAGCCTTTGCAGTATCCAGTGTCTCCCACCATTTTTTGGTATCGTTGAGTGAATCAAATTGACTGAAGTTTGGTATCTGTGATGTTGAAGTCCACTGGATAAGACCAAGATGGATCATCCACTTGGCATGGCTTGCTAAGCCTTGTCTGTTGTGCTGATGTGCTGGGCTTCGACATCATTAAGGACTCTCCTCTAGTGAGTTGTTCAATCGTCCAGCACCAAGGGCAATGCTGTGTGATCAAGCAGTGAAGGGGAGGGCAGGGACTAAATCAAAATAGAGTTAGAGGGGGAAATAATACACTGCACTCTCTGCGGCGCCCACCTCTCCCTGACACTTCTGTTTATTTATTTTTTATTTTATTAAACAAATTACGAAACAGTTTACAAAAAACATTTACAGCTGTACAAGAGACAGCAATTTCACAAGGGAGAGGAGCAGCAAAGCTAGGCCCCAAACCCTTTTACAGGGAGATGAGGACAAACCTCAAATCCCAATTTGGGCCGCACGGTGGCACAGTGGTTAGCACTGCTGCCTCACAGCGCCAGGGACCTGGGTTCAATTCCCGCCTCAGGCGACTGACTGTGTGGAGTTTGCACGTTCTCCCCGTGTCTGCGTGGATTTCCTCCGGGTGCTCCGGTTTCCTCCCACAGTCCAAAGATGTGCGGGTCAGGTGAATTGCCCCTGCTAAATTGCCCGTAGTGTTAGGTAAGGGGTAAATGTAGGGGTATGGGTGGGTTGCGCTTCGGCGGGTCGGTGTGGACTTGTTGGGCCGAAGGGCCTGTTTCCACACTGTAAGTAATCTAATCTAATCAATCACAACTGGATGTGGCAGGACTTCAGAGCTAAGATCTGATCCGTTGGTTGTGGGATCACTTAGCTCTGTCTATCACTTGCTGCTTCTGCTGTTTGTCATGCAAGTCATCCTGTTTGGTAGCTTCATCAGGTTGACACTTCATGTCTGGTGCTGCTCCTGGCATGACCTCCCTACCCCCCACCCCCGCAGTCTCCATTGAACCAGGATTGATCCCATGCATTGATGGTAATGGTTGAGTGGGGGATATACCAAGCTGTAAGGTTAAAGATTGTGGTTGAATACAATTCTGCTGCTGTTGATGGCCCACAGCACCTCATGGATGCCAGTTTTGAGTTGCTCAATCTATTCTGAGCCTGTTCCATTGAACACAGCAATAGTGTCTCACAACACAATGGAGGGTGTCCTCAATGTGAGGGTGGGACCTCTTCACAAGGACTGTGTAATGGTCACTCCAACCGATACTGTCACAGACAGATGGATCTGTGACAGTTAGATTGGTGGGTTTCACCCCGCTGTCAGTTCACCTACCCCTCTGCAGGATGAGTCTGCCTGATATGTCCTTCAGCTCAGTCAAAGTTCCTCATTCAGAGTAGAATCTTGTTACCCTCTTCTTCAAGTGCTGTTCAACCTAAAAGAGTACTGATTCATCAGTTCAGTCTGTTGCTTGACTAGTCTGTGGACAGCTGTCCTATTCTCGGCACAACTCCCTGGCTGTTAGTGAGGAGGCGGTTGTGGAGTCAACTGGGCTGGTTATGCCTTTGTCCTTTCCAATGCCTTGGACAATGCTGATTGATTAAGCATTTATTCTTCTTCGAGTTTGTGTTAACAACACAGGTAAGTGGCTTGCTGGATGGAGCATTTCAGAGGGCAGTTAAAAGTCATCCACGCTGCTGTGGGTCTTGAGTTACATGTAAGCCAGACAGGGTAAGAATGGCAGATTTCTTTCCCTGAAGGACATTAGTGAGGCAGATGGGTTTTTACAGCAACAAATATCTGGTTGTTTCACTGTCACCAATACTGAAACGAGATTTTTTACTCCAGATTGATTTCCAACAGTGAATATAAATCCCCCTAGCTGCCATGGTGGGATTTGAACTTACGCCTTTAAATCTTTGTCAGGGTCTCTGGATTATGAGTTCAATTACAACCACAATACTACTCTACAGTCTGGCTGATATCATAATCTGCCTCCTCTGCAATACTTCAGACGCACTCTCAGCGCTTGCGCTAATGACATCACCAAGATGGTGGTCAATGCCAGGTGAATGCGCCATAGTGCAGGCTTTATCTGGGACCTAAAACTGTACTCATTGCACCAAAAATACAGCTGTTGCACCACTCAGTTTTGCGTTTTGAGACGTTTAGTGGTTGATTACACATAAGCCTTGATGTGAAGGAGTGCTTCCAGCTGAGAGGTAATGGAAAATACTGTTACCCTTATGTATGTGATGAGCAATTCACTCACTTTAACACGGAGAAGGGACTACATAACCTGCCTTTTATTTCAGCCCAAAGAATTTTCTTTCTCCTTGCTTGTCCTAGTTATGGTATCAAACGTTGTGCAGTCTACCATCCGTTGCTCCATTGTTCTCCTGTGTGACTTGTATCAATTTCACAGGAACACCACAGTCCTGCTTACTTTGCGGAGAAGCACACCCACCATTTGCTTGCTGGACCAGAGACCTCACGTCTCCACTGCACATATCACAGATATTCCCAAGTGCCATTGTTTGTAGTGAATCTACAAAAAGGAATTCCTTGTATCCCATTCCCTTTACGTTGTTGTAGTTTTTAAATTGCGGCTTCAAAGTGCAGATTTCCACTGCCTAAAAGGCAAGCTAGCTCCCAATCAGTACCGTTGGGGGGAAAGGGGATTGATTACATCCTCTCGTAGCACGGTGGCTCCAATGGGAGATTAAAAGATGAGAGGCATGGACAGGGTGAGTGGGAAGCAGCTTAACTGAAGGGTCAATAATAAAGGGGCATCATTTTAAGGTGAAGGGCAGGAAGTTTAAAGAGGATTTGAGGGAAAATATTATCACCCAGAGGGTGGTAGGGCTCTGGTATGCACTGCCTAGAGGGTTGTAGAGGCAGGAAACCTCACAACCTTCCCAAAGTACTTGGATGAGCATTTGAAATGTCAATAACATTCAAAGCTCTGGGCCTATTGCAGGAAAGTGGGATGAGGGCAGATTTAGGGAAGTTTTTTTTGTCAGTGCAGGCTCAAGGAGCTGAAGGATCTCTTCTGTACTGTACGATTCTACAAATCTCCCAATGCTAAAAGGGGAGCGAGGGAAGGAGCTGCTCGCAAAAATGAAGAGGTACTGACCTGGCTCTGTAGCTCAGCCAGCCTTTCTGTTTGATTGCCTCTGAGCCGGGACTGCTGCTGCAAGAGGTGCTTCAGATCAGCACAGGAGAAGGCTATTTTCAGCCCAGTGTGTTTGTTTTGACTCCCTGCAAAAGCAACTCATCCAGTCATTCTCTCCTGCTTCACTCTGCAAATGTATCCTCTTCAGCTGCTTCTCGAATTCCGTATTGAAACCCATGATTGAATCTGCGTCCAGCGCCTTCTCAGGAGTAGACCCATCGGCCCCTCGAGCTTGTTCTGCAATTCAATAAGATCATGGTTGGTCGGATTCTGAGCTTCTCCCCTGATAATTTTTCACCCCTTTCATATCAAAACTCTGTCCTTCTACACTTGAAAAATATTCAAGGGTTCTGCTTTGACCGTCTTTTGAAGAAAAGAGTTCCAAAGAGCTATGACCTTCTGAGAGAGGAATAGGCTTGCCTCATCTCTGTTTTAAATGGGCGACCCCTGTTCCTACACATATCTTTTCTCCAATCTATTAACTTGTTTTTTATTTGTCTTACTTATGTCCTTCTCTGGTGCTGCTCCTGGCATGTCCTCATTACTCTCCATTGAACCAGGGTTAATCCCAGTCTTGATGGTGATGGTTGATTTAGGGGATATGTCGGAACATGAGACTGCAGATTGTGGTTGAATACAATACTACTGATGACCCACAGCACCTGTAGCTTAACTGTGTAAGCTATAACTTCAGTGTGCTACATATACTTGCCTGATCCTAATTTAAACTATTGCCCTAGCTGAAAGAAGAAAGAAACCTGAAAACTCAGCAAACAGTCGCCTTACCTGCTTACCTAAAGAATGCCTCTGAATTCCACTCTTCAGTCAAATTGTCTCCATGCCCTCTCTCAGATCATTCCCTGTTCGCTAAAAGGTCAGATTAATAAAGCAGCCTGTGTCCATATGTATCAGGACCTGGATGTAACCCAGGATTGTGCTGATAAGTGGTAAGTACCATTTGCACCACACAAATACCAGACAATGCCTTTCTCCAACAAGGGAGAATCTAACCATCACTTCTTGTCATTCAATGGCATTGCCATCATTGAACATCCGAGGAGTTACCATTGACTGGAAACTGAATGGAACTAGCCATATAAATACAGTGGCTACAAGAGCAGATCAGAAGCTAGGACTCTTGCAGCAAATACCTTCCTACAAAGCACAATTCAGGAGTGTGATTAAATACTCCCCACTTGCCTGGATGAGTGCAATTCCAACAACACTCAAGAAGCTCAACACTATCCAGGACAAACCAGCCCTCTTGATTGGCACCACTTCCACTAGCATCCACTCCCTCCACCACCGACACTCAGCAGCAGCTGTGTGTAACATCTACAAGGTTCACTGCAGAAACTCACCCAAGATCTGGTGACAAGTGGCGGTCCACAAGGCTCAGTGTTGGGACCATAACTTTGCACTCTATACATTAACGACCTAGATGAAGGAACTGGGGGCATTCTGGCTAAGTTTGCAGATGATACAAAGATAGGTAGAGGGACAGGTAGCATTGACGAGGCGGGGAAGCTGCAGAAGGATTTGGACAGGGTAGGAGAGTGGGCAAAGAAGTGGCAGGGTGAATGTGGGAAAGGGTGAGAAATAATAGAGGCATGGACTATTTTCTAAAATTCAGAAATCTGAAGTGCAAAGAGACTTGGGAATTCTAGTCCCGGATTCTCTCAAGGTAAACTTGCAGGTTGAGTCAGTAGTTAGGAATGTAAATGCAATGATGGCATTTGAGTGGACTTGAATATAAAAGCGGGGATGTACTTCTGAAGCTCTATAAGGCTCTGGTCAGACCACATTTGGAGTATTGAGTGCAGTTTTGGGCCCCATATCTCAGGAAGGATGTACTGGCCCTGGAGCAGAGGAGGTTCACGTGAATGGTCCCAGGAATGAAAAGCTTAGCATGTGAGGAATGTTTGAGGACTCTGGGTTTATATTCGATGGAGTTTAGAAGAATGAGGGGGGGAATCCAATTGAAACATACTGAATGGCCTGGACAGAGTGAATGTTGGGAAGATGTTTCCATTGGTAGAAGAGACTAGGACCTGAGGGCACAGTCTTAGAGTAAAGGGAAGACCTTTCAGAATGGAGATAAGGAGAAACTTCTTCAGCCAGAGAGTGGGCAATCTATGGAATTCGTTGCCACAGAAGGCTGTGGAGGCCAGGTCATTGAGTATATTTAAGATTGAGATAGATAGGTTCTTGAGTATCAAGGGTACGGGGAGAAAGCGGGAGAATGGGATTGAGAAACTTATTGGCCATGATTGAGTGGGGGAGCAGACTTGATAGGCTGAATGGCTTAATTTGTGCTCCTATGTCTCTTAACCTTAGATAGGACCTTCCAAATGCACGGTCATTTAGAAGGACAAGAGCAGCAGATACATGGGGACACCATCCCCTTCAAAATCCCCTTGAAGCTACTCACCATCCTGACCTGTAAATATATCATTGTTCCTTCACTGGGTCACATTTCGGGCTTTCTCTCCCTAAGAGCACTGTTGGTGTGCCAAACCCCATTTGGAAAGAATGTCTCCTGTTGTAGGAGAATCTAGCACTGGGGATGTGCGGGTCAGGTGAATTGGCCATGCTAAATTGCCCGTAGTGTTAGGTAAGGGGTAAATGTAGGGGTATGGGTGAGTTGCGCTTCGGCGGATCGGTGTGGACTTGTTGGGCCGAAGGGCCTGTTTCCACATTGTAAGTAATCTAATCTCAGATATCCCAACCCAATCTAGTCCCACCTGCCAGCACCCGGCCCATATCTCTCCAAACCCTTCCTATTCATGCAGCCATCCAGATGCCTTTTAAATGTTGCAGTCATACTAGCCTCCACCACTTTCTCTGGCAGCTCATTCCACACATATACCACCCTCTGTGTGAATGCCGTGCTGTACATCTCTATGACTATTACTCTATGAAGGGTCACCCTTTAAGACAAAGATGAGGAGAAGTGGGTTCTGTCAGAAGGTGGCGAGTCTTTTGAACTCTCATCCTCAAAAAGTGGTGAAAGCACTGTCTTTGAAGGCAGATTTAGATAGCTTCTTGGTGAGCAAGATGATAAAAGCTTATTGGCAGTAGGCAGAGAAATGTGGAGTAATCAGATCAGCCATAATCCTGATGAAGGGTCACTGAACCTGAAACGTTAACTCTGTTTCTGTCTCCACAGATGCTACCAGACCCACTGAGTTTCTTCAGCAATTTGTGTTTTTGTTTCAGATCTCCAATATCAGCAGTTCTTTGTTTTATTTCAGCTGCAGTCCTATTGAATGGAGGAGCAAAATTGAGGGCCTGAATGGCTTCCTCCTGCTACTAATTTGCATCTGTGTACAGACTATATCGGTTCAAGAAGGCAACTCACCATTGTCTTCTCAAGGGCAATTATTCTTCTGTTCATAACATATGGTCACCTCTAACTCAGCCAGTATTTATTACCCTGGAGAAGGTGGTCATGAGCTACCTTCTTGAACAATGGATTCCTTGGGGTGTAGGGACACCCATGGTGCTGTTAGTTTAAGTATTTTGATTAAGGATGTGCAACAAATCCTGGCTTTGCCAGCAACTCACATATCCCATGAACAAATAAATCCACAAGCAAATAAATAAAGGAATCTTTCTCTCCCTATGTTGAATTTATGTACTCACCAAATTCCCTGAGTTAAGTAAGTGCTCTGTAGTTGGAGTGCTCCTTTGGACTGCACTTGACAGTCCTCACAGGTAGGTATGATCCTGCCTGGAGATACAATTGACAACACTTTGGCTATTGTGACCAATCAGGTCAGGATCTCCATTTCATGCAGCATCAATGAACATATGACAGACATAATGTGAGTGAAGAAACTATTGAGGAATGAAGACTTAGTCAAGCCTTCGCTGATACTGAGATTGCTGTCTCAGATTGTTGGAGCCTCTTGCCTATGCAACTCATCTGCTGAAATGTAGTATGTACATCCCTGTCTGTAGCTGTGGGTGGGCGAGGACTACCTGCAGAATTGGATGTTTGGGGAGTCAAGAAGACTTAGTTGACCTTGAAATTTGGTGGATAGAACCCAATCACTATTGCCTTCAGTTTTCCTCATGGCAGGATTAAGGTGCAGGGTAGTTTGGGTGATGATCCCTCACACCAGAACTCCTGACCTATCCATCTTCATAATGGAGACAGTATCTCCGAATCACCCACAACTTAAATGGAGTCGGGCCAAATTTTCAAGGAGTCATGGGTCATGGCTCCTCTTAGGTGTCATCAACCATAGTTTGGTTGAGGGAACCTTTTGGAAGGTAGTCTCAATTTGTCCATGCCCCTCCAGTACCTCCAATGGGCCCTCATACCCTCCATGCCAACCTAAAGCACTTCTGTGCCTATTCACCCAGTGTACACTTTGTGCAGAACCAATGAACTCTGTAGAATGTTTGCAAAAGCTTTAAACACCAGTATTCAGTCATTCATTAATCTTAAAAGGAAACTGTTATTACACCTGCCTTACAAACATTTCAACCATCCAGACTTTTAAAGTATCAATCCCAAAAACTGTGATCGCTTAATGCCTCTTTAGCTGATGTACGTAAACATCTGCAAGTGCCACAATAGATACAAGAGAAAGAGCCGTCCATCAAACAGTGTTTTGTCATGCATGCAGCTAGTTCAACAGACTAATGGATGTCTGGCTTCTCAGCTGAGAATGCATAATGTGGCTTGCTGAGAATTGTAGATCTGGAGTCATGGGTCAGTAACAAATTCCTATCACAGCATGACCATACTAAATGAGGATCTTGTAATAATCGAATAGTTTCAGATAGGTTTCTTATTCAGTTAACTGAATTTAAATGTCCCAGCTTCCATGGTGAAGTTTGAACTTCTGTCCTTAGATGATTGTTTCAGGTTGCTCTGGATTACTCATTCAGTGACACAAGCACTACACTGTTCTCCTGAAGTGTTTCCACCCAAATGTTGTTCTCAAACCTATAGATTGGAACATAACTTTCTGATTTAAGTGTAGCAAAAGTGCTACCTACTAAACCACAACTCGTAAAGGGAGAAAAGAATAAATATTTGATAAGAATTAAAACATGTTTGAGCCGAGGCAAATCTCAAATAACAAGTTTGTAAACTAAATTTATTCGCCTTAACTTTTATTTGCTGTAGTCCAATCTTTAGAAACGATAACCAAAGCAGACCAGCAGCAATAATACCGGGGATTCCGGACTGGAAAACAAATTAAAATCCTAGCCAAGGCGGCATGAGTTTGTTTGGTGGAGGGGAGGTGTAAATTTGGCTGGATTAGGTGACAGAGATAAATCTTGTGACTCACACACACATATCTTTTACCAAACTGAAGTAACAGGAGGCAAGTAAGAAATCTAAACCCCACCATTTAATGATACCAATCCAGGCATTCAACAGTACCGAGCATCAGGTGATCAGAACAGAAAAAGAACATTATATTGACGTTTCTTTGGAGATGTAAAAATTAGTTGTCTGGAGGCCGACAATTATAGCAGAGTTTTGTGTCCTGTTAGGTTTGAGAAATTGGACATCACTCCTAAAAGTGCACAGAAGATCAAGCCAGTTCTAGAAAGATGGCTGACAGAAGCAGAAATACGACACCGTGCGGGCATACAGAACCTCACTGAGTTCGTGGGTAGTGAACCTTCAAAGAAACGCAAACGACGCACATCTTTCACACCACAGGCCCTGGAAATCCTTAACGCCCACTTTGAGAAAAACACACACCCCACAGGTCAGGAAATGACAGAGATAGCCGAGCAGCTGAACTACGACCGAGAGGTGGTTAGGGTGTGGTTCTGCAACAAGAGGCAGACTTTAAAAAACACCATCAAGAGACTGCAGCAGAATGACACGGCGGGAAGAGGTTCAGTTGAACAATTATCGGACTCCGCAGTAAACGCTGCTGGAACAGGCTGACCTACAGAAGACTCTTTCAGTGAGTTGTTCCAATGTTTTTATAAATAACACTATGAAGATCGTTTAGAAGGTAATGGCCCAGCAGCAAAAGTAGACATCCCCAGATCACTGTATCTCTCGGTCTACTAAGGCATATTGTGGTATACAGCCACATGGATGGAGCCATTAGAGTGAATTACAGTAACATTTAGGAGTAGTACATAAGCTGCTGCATTATTCATTTTGTTGCACCCACAGTCCTTCAGGTCAAATGTCACAGTCAGTTATAATCTCCCTTCTCCTGTGTCATGTTACTTCGGCCTTCTGAACAACTAAGCATCTCTGATACCTATCCAACTGTGCAAGGTTTGCCTTGAGGGGTCCACACCCTGTAAAATGATACAGTGGAGGATGTTACAAGTTGCAATCTAGCTTTCTGAGGACTGAACATATTTATTCTGAGATTTGTATCAGCCAGTTTTGATCTTTAGCCTATACCTGGTTACCTGACCTCAAGCAGACAGCTGTAGCAGGTGCTACAATAGACCTGGGAATCCCGGAGTTGAACAAGAGGTGGGGAGAACAAAATGCAATATGTCTCATTGCTGCACAATGATCAAACCAGAAATGTGCATATGTGGAAGTCAGGTGAGAAACTAGGCTCAACTGTGGTTGTCAGGCCTTAATTAAACACACTTCCCAACTGGACTGGCACAAAAGGGTACGGTGAGGGGATGAAGTGATAGAAATGGCAAAATGCACCAGATACCATGATGTTAATGACTGCAGGTACTGGAGTGGTGAGTGTCCTGCTATGGAGAGATGGGAGACTTATGTTGATCTGTAAATTGGGGACCTATGATGTTGATTGGATCCTGGATTTTAATTGATGTACAGGTCAATAAGTTAGTTTGAGCAACATTGGCTGATGTTGTGCTGAAAATAGAGGGGTCTTAATCTGAAAAAACATGCAACGCTCAGTTCATTGTGGACTGTGATTCAATGACCACTGTTTGCTTTGAACTGTTTTTTGAAGAGTGCTCACCAGCTCATTGAAGAAGCTGTTTATGGGTCTTGCTCCAGCTTCATTCTATTGGAGTGAAGAGGATGAGCAGCTGCACCAAAGGCTCGATGAGGGAACTGCAGGTGCACCAGCAATAGAAAGGGAATGTATACTAACTACAGGCCACCTCCACTCTCATGAGCCTTCATACTAAGGCTCAGCCTCCTTGGCCTTTTATTAGGAGCAGTGTTTCTAGATACACAAAAACCGTCTCACTTGGGTTGTGAGAATTATCTGGTTCTGGCCGTTCTATCTCACTAAGGTGCTAACTCGGAATGCTAGCCTCTGCACTGGTACCTGAAACACATGTATTATGTGGTGGTGCATCTTCAGGACAGGTGATTTCCTCCAAGCAGTCTTCATCCTCTAAGGTTATGTTCTGTCATGGTGATATGCAGCACCTGGAAGATGGAAGAAGGAGTAAACATTTAGTCAGTGGAAAATATAAATGTCCATGTGTAGCACCTTGCTGGTTGATAAGTCAAAGTGGCTGAACGTGCAGTTGGTTATATAAATTGAAATCAATCACACAGCTCGATAGAACCACCAACCTTGCCATCAGCAATGCTGAGAATTTAGCTGGGTTCTGTTCTGTCAGGTATGTCCTCATCTGTCAGCTCACTTCAATTAAGGCTGGGGTTCCCTATATTGGTCTTGGCACTGTCCGGATTACCTTCACTCTCCTCTTGTAGCAAGGATGTTTGCTTCCTCTGAGTGTAGTGTGGAAAGTGATAGAATCAAACAATAACAGAAGAGTGGATGTCAGGCAATTATGGATTGTGGCCTCAAAATGCAAACCAGCCATCACATTTCCCTACATTGAAATAGAGGCTCCACTAAAGAAAGCAGTAAAGCTCTTCAGGGCGACCTGAGGATGGGAAAGTCACCATGGAAATACAAGTTCCTTCTTCCAATGCAAATTGAGAAGGTGTGCTGTGTGTGCCTCAGACTTAATGAGATTGGGTCATTGGCAGCAGTGAGGGGAAGGAGAGAGGGAGACAGTCACCCTTGATGCAGGGTCAAGACTTAGTGTGAATGCGGTAGGCCAGAAAATAGAATGAAAGCTGACCTTTCCTGACCTTATCAGGTGATTAAGCAAGTTCCTATAGTGGATTCACAAGCTTGAGTTGGACTAAGCATGTAAATGCAGCAGCCAAACATTTTCACCATGCAGGTTGAAGTCACATTTGCACCTGTATCATGACAAGAAGCTGTATTTAAATTACGTCCAGCTGATTTGCTTCTATGTCGTGCAGTGCTGCAGTCTCGTAGCCCTGTGCTACCATTGCACACCATGTTTCCCAGTTTCAGGTAAAAACTGGGGCCACAGTGTTGTCACGGCTCACTTGAAGAATGGCTATTTGGGTCTGGGAATGTAAGGGAAACTGTACCCAATAAGGAGTTCAGGTTTCCAGGCCAGGGTGGGAGAAAATTACATCAGCCACTTTTATTCCTTGTGTGGGTTTCACTTTGTAATCCTCTCATTTCTCTGCTTTACTGCAGTGAGCAGCGTCCATGAGCAAGCATGACTGAGAAGGATGAAAGCTTACAGGAGATTCATTTTTGGTTACATTGTAATTAATACAATCAGTCAGAGAAAAGCATCACCTGCGATATTTTGAGATTAGGTTCATAATGTAAAATCAACAACCCTTCAAAAAGTTATAAATATTCTTTCAAAACCATGACACTGCTATCCAAAACATTAGAAAACCCATCACAGCTCTGACAGTGCAAATCACCTTCTTAAAACAATACTAATGTCCGACTTTGTTCTCTATCAGGATAGGATAGCATATGTTCATCTTTCCAAATCTGATTTCCTATCCAAATTCATCCTTTGAATGAACTTTCCTGAGCTGGGAAGGTAGGTAAGGCATTAACTTCTCCAAATCAACAGGAAATCCATTTATTGTAAGGTGAAACAGTGCCATGTATTAGCTTATGTCCTCTCTGTTGTGAGATGCTCCACTTAATGGAGAAAAATCACTCTTACTTGGTCAGTCCAAAATAGAAATTCATTTATTAGCAGACAACATGAGAGTTTATGGGATTAAAGTTACAAAGACTGTATGAAATGGCTCAAAGACCCAACGAGAGGTATTATCTGGAGCTACATTTGGAGGACACTGAACAGTGGCTTCCTGGGTCAGCCAGCTGTACAGGCTCGTGGAATGTTTCACATGCAGTGGAGCAGATCTTGATTTTGAGCAATGGCAGCTCTCCCAATGTTTTATTTCCAATGACGTTAAGTTGCCAATTGGTTATCACCATTTTACACAAAAGCACAAAGCCACAATTACTTACTGTCCTTTTTTATACCATTTCCAGAAAAATTACAAATTGGAACTTTTGAGAAGACATTTACCATATGGACTTCCTATGGCATAATATGTACAGGGTGATACCATCACACCAACCCTGTATTGCAGGATTGCCTTTTCTCATTCATAATAAACCAAAATACTAAATGTGTGACAAAGATGTGACGTGATTGCATCTGAGGAGCAAGTAACTGCATTGGGAAGCCTCCTGGTAGCACCTGAACATCTATTGCAGTAGTAATCTGATATTTATATACTATTTTTTAATGTAAAGTTACTATTTACTCTAAATGTAAAGTATTCAACATTAAAATGCTACAGTTCGGATACTCTGATTAGAATATCTTGCCCCAGGGCCAGGTCAGTATGTAGCCACTGTCCTTCCTACCATCGCAGAAGAGACACGAGTTGCAGATTATTATGGATGTATGGGTTTAATGAGGCAACATGGTTCATGTTTATGTGCATCGTTGGTTAAATTTGTTTCTGAATTTTGTGAACAACTATCCCTCCATCCTCAGCGTATGTGAGTCTTTTACGAATTGAATCTTGGGGTTTGGCCTGATTCCAACAAGTCCACATTCATTGACCATCTTTAGTTGTCCCGAGGGCATGAAGAATTAACCATACCGTCTGAGACAGGAGTCCCAGAACTGTTGTTTTGGCAAGAAACTGAGGTCCAGTTTACAGAGTAATTTGGAGACATGGCAATAACAGATAGGAAAAGGCTTGCCTGTCCATCTAGCCTGCCCCATATAACTGCAAAGTGTTACGTGTCTCTATACAGTCACTCCCTACCCACCTGAAGCTGTATTATTTCCTGGGAGAAACCAATTAAAAACCCCAACCAATTGGGAGAAGGAAGGAAAATTTGTGTTTGACCCCTCTAGACAATCAAACATAGACTAAGAGGTTTCATCAACTCCAATTTATACAACTGACTACCTACCTTGTGCACAAGGTGATCATCATTGCAGCCCAAAATCAGTCCAACTTTCTTGGAAAAAATTAAGTGAGTCAGCATTCATTGCACCAACTTGTTCCATGGTTTCATTGTTCTCTGGGGCAGAGAGGAACTGCCCAAAGTTCTCCCCAATTCTGATCCCACAAGTTTTGAAGCATTGACCTAACCTGACATGTTGAAATAATTGACCCAAATAAACACCAACCAGTTCCTTCATGAATCTATATTCAGCAAACTGCCAGCAAGCAAACAGCAAGCTAAGCAAGCAGGCAACAGCAAGCAAACAGCAAGCCAAGCAAGCAGCAAAAGCCAGCAGCAGCAACGGCAGTATCCAGTGATAACAACCAAGCAGCGGGCTGAGAGCATACAGGCGTAGTAGGGACAGCAGGAGGAGCACAAGACTTCTGAATTGATTTGGAAACTTAAAGCCCAACCGTATTGCCAACTCCCACAGCCCCATTGTGTTGCCACCTTTGCTTATGCCCCCAATAATGCCAGCTTAATGGAAAACTAACTATATTGTTGCCACCATATTGCTCTCACAAGGCAATCAGCATTACTGGAACAGGTTGTTGGAGTCTGCTACAGTCACAGTGGTGCTTTTTGATGTGGTGCTCCAGACACACTTGGTCCATTTTCATCACCTCCTCTCTGAAAGTACTGTCTTTTATTCTGATACACTATATCAAGAGCACTTCTCCAAGTATGAGCCTAATCAGGGAGTGTTGCCAGCTTATTTCATCACAAGGGCATCAGAGACCAACTGACTCAAATGTCCACAAATATGCATTTACCATAGGATTGTCATCAGGAACAGCAGTTCTATTTATTTTTCTAACACAGGAATTCTCAGACTCATTACCATGCATGGGCTGTTGAAAGATTGGCACAGACCAGGCATCAAGCTTAGGACTGTCTCATTTTGTATTACTGAGCAGATGCTTAGGCAACAACAAACATATTCTGATGCAGTGGCATTGTTGTGCATAAAATAGTTCTAAATAAAACACACAATCATAGGATACTTATCCAATAAACCACACAGTATACCTTTAAGTGATATCCTAAAATCAAGATCTAAATAAGGAAAATAATGAGTTCCAATCTAATTACTGAGTACAAAATTTTGTTTGCACAGTTATTTGCTCCTGCGATATTTTGGACAAATTATATATTTTTTCATGTGATGCTCAATGAAGGTTTCTGAATGCAGTTTAATTTTATTCCCTCCTTTCATGAAATAGCAATAAATGGTCAGCTTTAAATGGGCTGTGAACTGACACACAGGGCCCCTGATGGTCATCTGGGTAAAGGCACTGCACAACATTGATCGAAGCCATTTGGACGCAAAGGTTCTCAGTTGAATCAGCAGTCTGTGTTGAATTAGCTGATCTCAACCATGCAACAGGAGGACCAAGGAACAGCTGGGTGAAGGACAAGACCAAGACAAAGTAATCTCCTGGTCAAGCTCCAGTAAATTATGCTGGAAATGCACAGATTCAGGTGTTGGACAAGAACAGGATCAGTATGGACTATAATGTTGCTATATTGAATAGTCTCCTACAGTTGTGGCTAGGATTTCCTGATTCTGTCCTTTGCCAACCCACAATTTTCTGCCATTCACTTGAAGAGGTGGGAAACTGCAATTTGGCAAACTCAGAAACTGAAAGCCTGATATATCTGTGCATGTGTATGTGGGCAAATTCCCATCCCACCAAGAAGTGAGAAAATTTAGGCAAAAAAGAAAACTTCTTGAGGAAGACAAATGCCTAGGAGTGATTGTAACATCACTTCTTGCTCAATGTAGGAATATCAAGGTGTAGCTATAGGTTTGAAACTGTTTCCTCCTATCTGAAATTTACCTAATCTATGGTGTGAAATTCCTGAGGTGATTCTACACTGCTTATTTTAAGATATTAATATTGGAGATATTTTATAATTTTAATAAATGCAGTAGTTAAAATAAAGTTTAGATTAGACCAAGCCTCTGTTACTATGGTGGCAGGAAGGAGGCACAAGATTTTAATACAAAATTGCTGAAGGACATTCAACTTAATGCTATGGCAGAGCTGCAGAATCTTTTCTTGGATGCAAGTAGTTTTCAGATATATTTATAGATATATTTGATGAGTTATAAGTCATTTTAGGCTTTTTCAGGGTTTACTGCTGTAAGTATTTCCAAAGTAAATCAACTATAGGATTTGGGGTAAAAAAAGACAGTTGTATTGATATAGCACTTTTCAAAACCACCAGACATTTTCAAGTCTGAGTGCCACAGTGGTTAGCACTGCTGCCTTACATCACCTGAGACCCAGGTTGGATCCCAGCCTTGGGTGACTTTGTGTGGGTTTTGGCTGTATGGGTTTCCTCCCACAGTCCAAAGATGTGCAAGTAATGGATTGGCCATGCTAAATTTCCCATAATGTGCAGGCTAGGTGGTTCAGCCATGGGACATCAGGGATGGGAGGGTTTGTGTGGACCTGATGGGCCAAATGGCCTGCTTCTACACTATAGGGATTCTTTAGATAAGCTCTTTGCAGCTAATGATGTCGTGAAGGTTTTAGCTAGTGCAGATTCTAATTATTCTGTCATGTGAATGAATGGTCACAGTCTGTCGACAAAGTGTGGGAGGGCTGGAGATTGTACTCAACCCACCATGAAGGGGATTGTAGATGCTGTGCCAATCTACTTGTTACAAAGGCACCAGGGGTAGCAGTCAGCATGTCATCAGAGGGGAAGTGGAGGATAGAAAGTAGGTTGTGTCCCTGCACAACCTATGATGAGAGTGTCGTGGAAGGAATGTAATCAGTATGTCAGAAAGTTGGCTTTGGCTGTTATGAGGTAAGATTACCTGAGATGTAGACTGCTGACTTCCAATCATCTGTTTTACACACTCGGACAAAGTCAGCATCGACAGATCAGTTCCGCTATGATGCCTTCCAATTCATTGTATAGGCCCACACACTTTGGACGAGGCACCGGATGGAGTGGCTATAGTTCAGGCCTCAAGATGGACTACTGCGAGTCCACTTTGATTTGAAATGCCCAGAGAAAAACATCACTGGTGATATAAGAGGTGTGGTGGGTGTGATGTGAAACAAAAACTGTGCGTGCAGTTGTCTTTTCCCACGAAGCAATTCATGCATATATTAGCTGATTGGGAAAATGTGGTCAGCAACTTAATAAAGGGAGCATAACGTTCTGAGTTGTTTATAATAGGAAAAGACTGAGAAAGATAACATGAGGAAATGAGAACTGTCACATGAAGCCGATTAAGAATATAATTTCCTTAATTAATAAGATGGAGAAGACAGTAAAAGTTTCTTATTGTTGGTTTCAAATGGGCACCCATTCATGCTCATGAGATGTCATTGCTAGAGGTGGCATAAGCTATCTGTAGCAAAGCTATGAGTGAACATATGCATTCATTACTAATGAACTATATTTATTAGTTACATTTCATATGCCTATTCTATTTATACTGCAAGTGCAAAAGAATTTTTATTGAAATAGAAATTTGTTTTCGTATTCTTTCATTTGTGTTTTGGAATGATTTGACAAAATCTGGTAGACTTCTGTTCTGATTTTAAAGAAAACAGAAATGTTGCTGTAAATCCTCACTCATAGCCTCCATCTTTGAAGGGGAGTGAAACAACAATTCAGATTGACTTACTTTGGGCAGAGTCCTGAATTTATGAGGTGAACTACTGTAACAAGTATTGGGAGCTAACAAACTATAAGTTGTGGATATGGTGATTGTAGTGGGATATAATCATTTCTAGATACAGGAACAACCTGATTGGCTTTTTCTAATCCTGTACAAAAAATAGGAACAAAATATTGATTCTGTCAATTACCTGGATGGATGATATATATCAAAATCTTTGTCTGTTTATTCCAAAAATCCCTGAAAAAGCAGATAGATGCACAGATTTCTTTATGTCCATATGCATGTACAAAGACATGTAACATGGCAAACACAGTGGAGTTTCTTCACATGTTGTAAACTCCATGATTTTGATGTTTTTTTTCTTTTTTTGTCATTGAAGCTAATTAGTTCCTTAAAAACATTTTGACTTCTTTTCATCGGTTGTGGAAGATTGCTGAAATAATTAAAATACATGATATGCAGTGAAACCTGTCTTTATTAGCGGAAAGAATGCCACAGCTTTCTCAGATATGCTGCAGAAAAACTACATTTATATTTTCAGTAATATCGAACTGAACCTTTATAAAGTATTGATTTTGCTAAGGGAAACCTCTTTCGAACAGGAAGCTGGCAGCCACGGAGCGTCAGTTTTCACAGAGGCCAACACTCCAGAGATAAACAATGTAACTCTAACTTGCTGCAAATCCCATCCTGTAAACTACAGGGTGGTTTTTTTTTTAAGAGCTGTGAAACTGCCTGCATCCAAGCCCGACTGGCATGAACCTCTGACGGTAATTTCCTTCCAAACTCCAGATAATCATATTTCACACTGGCCATATTAACCTGACTGAATGCAATCTCTAATGTGTTGAAATCACAGAGCAATGAAATTTGTAAAATGAGATTTTTTTTTAAAAAACCTGCTGCTCAGTACTCTGAACAACTCAAACAAAGCAATGCAGTCATCAGCGTTCAGTTCATCAGTATTGAAAATGGCATGTTTGATTTGCTACAACATCACACTCCATTTTTGTATTTACTAAAAATTGTAAGTAATTTAAAATATACTCGAAATAAGATGAAATGGATGATTATTTTTTAAAAATGACTCCCTGACATGAAAGGGTACAATAAGTACATGATCTCTTTATGACTAATTGTACTGTCTTTTTTCTTTGTTGCTGAGTTTAAATTCTAAAGATTGTAATTAATAGTCAAAGAAATCAGTAATGGAAAAATTCCCCGGGTCTGCAAGCAATATATAATTGTGAATAATGGTCTGCTACTAATAATTTGTGGATAGAAGCTGAAAGAAGAATAATAAAGCATTATTTTAACAGTACAGAACTAAACATTTGTGTTGTGTTAACTTATTGCATTGAACTAGATTGCTCATTTGATAAACTCCCATTTACCTTGGTAACTTGTAGGTTAGAACATAGAATATTACAGCGCAGTACAGGCCCTTCAGCCCTCGATGTTGCACCGACCTGTGAAACCAACCTAAAGCCCATCTAAACTACACTATTCCATTTTCATCCATATGTTTATCCAATGACTATTTAAATGCCCTTTAATGTTGGCGAGTCCACTACTGTTGCAGGCAGGGCATTCCACACCCTTACTACTCCCTACATCTGACATCTGTCCTATATCTATCACCCCTCAATTTAAAACAATGTTCCCTCGTGCTAACCGTCACCATCCAAGGAACAGGGCTCTCACTGTCCACCCTATCTAATCCTCTGATCATCTTCTATGCCTCTATTAAGTCACCTTAAGTCACCTAACGAAAACAGCCTCAAGTCCCTCAGCCTTTCCTCATAAGACCTTCCCTCCACACCAGGCAACATCCTGATAAATCTCCTCTGAACCCTTTCCAATGTTTCCACATCCTTCCTATAATGCGGTGAGCAGAACTGTATGCAATACTCCAAGTGCGGCCGCACCAGAATTTTGTACAGCTGCAACATGGTTCTGAAACTCAATCTCTCTCCCAATAAAAGCTAACATACCTTACAACCCTATCAATCTGGGTGGCAACTTTCAGGGATCTATGCACATGGACACAGAGATCTCTCTGCTCATCCACACGACCAAGAATCTTACCATTAGCCCAGTACTCCGCATTCCTGTTACTCCTTCCAAAGTGAATTACCTCATACTTTTCCACATTAAACTTCATTTGCCACCTCTCACCCCAGCTCTGCAGCTTGTCTATGTCCCTCTGTAACCTGCAACATCCTTCAGCACTGTCCACAACTCCACCGACCTTAGTGTCATCCACAAATTTACTAACCCATCCTTCTACGCCCTCATCCAGGTAATTGAAAAAAATGACAAACAGCAGTGACCCCAAAACAGATCCTTGCAGTTCACCACTATTAACTGAACTCCAAGATGAACATTTTGCATCAACCACCACCCTCTGTCTTCTTTCAGCTAGCCAATTTCTGATCCAAACCACTAAATCACCCTCAATCCCATGCCTCCATATTTCCTGCAATAGGAACACTATCAAACGTTTACTGAAATTCATATACACCACATCAACTGCTTTGCCACCTGTTGGTCACCATCTCAAAGAATTCAATAAAGTTTGTGAGGCACGACCTACCCTTCACAAAACCGTGTTGACTATCCCTAATCAAATTATTCCTTTCTAGATGATTCTAAATCCTATCTCTTATAATCCTTTAAAAACTTTGCCCACAACTGAAGTAAGGCTCACCGGTCTATAATTACCAGGATAGTGTCTACTCCCCTTCTTGAATAAGGGGATATTTGCAGTCTTCTGGCACCGGTCCTATAGACAATAACAACATGAAGATCAAAGCCAAAGGCTCTGCAATCTCCTTCCCAGCTTCCCAGAGAGTCCTAGGATAAATCCCATCTGGCCCAAGAGACTTATCTATTTCCACACTTTCCAGAATTACTAACAACTCCTCCTTGTGAACCTCAATCCCAAGGTCAAATTGCCTGTAACTCAATATTCTCCTCAACAACATTGTGTTTTCCCTGTGTGAATACTGATGAAAAATATTCATTTTGCGCCTCCTATCTCTTTGGACTCCACACACACAACTTCCCCTACTGTCTTTGACTGGTCCTAATCTTATCCTAGTCATTCTTTTATTTCTGATATACCTATAAAAATCTTTAGGGTTTTCCTTGATTCTACCTGCCAAAGACTTCTCATGTCCCCTCCTGGCTCTTAGCTCTCTCTTTAGGTCCTTCTTGGCTGACTTGTAACTCTCAAGCGCCCTAACTGAGCCTTCGCGTCTCCTCTTTACATAAGCCACCTTCTTCCTCTTAACAAGAGATTCAACCTCTTTAGTAAACCACGGTTCCCTCACTCAACCACTTCCTCCCTGCCTGACAGGTACATACTTATCAAAAACACGCAGTAGCTGTTCCTTGAACAAGCTCCACATTTCAATTGTGCCCATCCCCTGCAGCTTCTTTCCCCATCCTATCCATCCTAAGTCTCGCCTAATAGCATCATGATTTCCTACTACCACCACCCACCCCCCACCCCCACCCAGGTATAACTCTTGCCCTGTGCAACATACCTATCCCTTCCATTGCTAAAGTAAACGTAACTGAGTTGTGGTCACTATCACCAACGTGCTCACCTACCTCCAATTCTAACACCTGACCAGGTTTATTACCAGTACCAAATCCAGTGTGGCCTCACCTGTTGTTGGCCTATCTACTACTGTGTCAGGAAACCCTCCTGCACACATTGGACAAAAACTGACCCATCTAAAGTATTTGAACTATGTCTTTCTAATAGAGGGAGGACAATCGGTTAACTATAGTTTGAAAGTTACCACTCTGTTAGTTCTTTCTACAACAAATACAACTGACAGAAGTTACATTAATGTCATGAACAAGCATTCAAAGATATTCCACATAACTACAGTGCGTGCAAATCACTTTCAACTAAGTACGAACACAATGTTACCAGTGAACTTAAAATATTCAATTCTTCCATATTGCTCACTCTTGCTCTCATTTTCTGCTGTTCACTAAATTACTACCAGGCCAAGGCAAACTTGATTACATAACTGTCTGAATGTTTGAAACGAGAAAAGTTATCGGGGACATCTAAGCTACGTTACTTTGTCAATGACACAGCGTGGTTCTCTTAAATTCTCATTCCAGCCTGCACAACTTGCTTTCAGAACTTTTTTTTTCCCTGAGGGAGCGTAAGATATGTTTATCTGATAAGCAGGTATCTTTCCCTTTTGAGAACTTCTGTCAAGAACCAGCTATCTGTTAAAGGTAGATGTGAAGTGACTGGTCAAACTACTCAACATTAAGCGAAACACAATGTATTTAAACACAATTGTTAAAATACAAACACAAGAAAGAGGAATTTAGAATAATTTAATCACTGGAAAACTTAACTGAATAATAGCTACAGGACCCATTACTAATTAACTGTTCCAATATAGAAACATTCCATAAACACATCCCTTGGCAAAAAAGGTAAATTCAGACACGGATTCTTACACGCTGTCCTCTAAACCAGGAAGAAACAACAAGAGAGTTTTCGGAGGAAAGCAGCAGCTAGGAATCATTCACTGAAGCTTCCAATTCTTCTGGGACCCCAAATAGCTTCTGACTGCTACAGCTAAAAAACGACTAGAAACTCTGGTCTGTGAGAGCTTGGGCAGCACGGTGGCACAGTGGTTACCACTGCTGCCTCACAGCGCCAGAGACCCGGGTTCAATTCCTGCCTCAGGCGACTGACTGTGTGGAGTTTGCACGTTCTCCCCGTGTCTGCGTGGGTTTTCTCTGGGTGCTCTGGTTTCCTCCCACAATCCAAAGATGTGCATATCAGCTGAATTGGCCATGCTAAATTGCCCGTAGTATTAGGTAAGGGGCAAATGTATGGGTGGGTTGTGCTTCGGCAGGTCGGTGTGGACTTGTTGGGCCGAAGGGCCTGTTTCCACACTGTAAGTAATCTCATCTAATAATAGCTGGCCACTCCCCTTCTATTGTTTCAACTGTTTTAAAAAAACCTAAAGGCCTCCTAAGTTATTAACTTAAGCCTTTTCAGTAGCCAGTTCAGTACATCTGACTTGACAACCTTTTATCTCTCCACCTTGGAGGCTCCATGCCTCCATTCCTGATGAAGGGCTTTTGCCCGAAACCTCGATTTTCCTGCTCCTCGGATGCTGTCTGACCTGCTGTGCTTTTCTAGCACCACTCTGATCTAACCTCTCTTAAAAAAACCCTGGGCAGAATAATCTTTTGAAGGTGACAGTATTGTCACACTATGTGGTAAATTACCTTGTTTTTATAACAATAGGACTCCCCCAGTTTCAAGTAATATTCTCCATTCTCTTTCTGTCTGTGGCTGGAGCAACAGGATGAAATTAACTACTTAGAAATCCACAAGATCAGCTTGGAATGGTTGTATGTCTGGTTTTTACTTTCTCTAGAAAAGCAGCTGGATTATGCTTGTTTTATCTCCATGTTTCTTCTTGCTGAAGATTAAATAGAACACTGAAATCACTATTTCCTTTGCAAAGCACTGTACCCCAAATACAAGTTTAACAGCTCTATACAAGCACCAAATTCAAAAGTAAATCCAACTATTAATGTGGCAAATCCCAGTATATATTCCCCTTTTGATTTCTCTTTCAGGTCATAAAGCATTTACTGGCTGAACTGCCAGTCAATCTTCTGTTCCCCTATCGCTCCAATACTGCTCTGCAGCCAGCTATCTCTGGGTAAACTCCTTACCATTCAGCAGTCCTGCACAGAATTTGAATCTGGAATAAATGCAGTAAATCTCCTGTATTGATACCAGATGGTCACCAGGTTCATTTGACTGTAGAATGTCTATCTGAAAATGTACAGAAATAATTTCCAACTATCCAGTTAAAACAGGGTCTCAGTGAATAATCGCACTAAGGAGTCCTGCGCTGAATTAATCCAGTGCAAGGTTGTACTCAGTAGCAGAGTGGAGCCAGTTACCACTGATGCTGAGGCGAGGGATACCTTGTCCCAAGAAGCTTAAAAAGCTCTCCAGAATTACCTTTCAACACTTCACATGCTCTGCATAAAATAAAATGTGTTGCAGTTTAATGTTAAACTGTCATTGTCAAATACTTGTAAATGCAAAGTATTTTCTTGTATACGTTACCATAGAACATAGAAAAATACAGCGCAGTACAGGCCCTTCGGCCCTCGATGTTGCGCCGATCCAAGCCCGCCTAACCTATACTAGCCCACTATCCTCCATATGCCTATCCAATGCCCGTTTAAACGCCCATAAAGAGGGAGAGTCCACCACTGTTACTGGCAGGGCATTCCATGAACTCACAACTCGCTGAGTAAAGAATCTACCCCTAAAATCTGTCCTATACCTACCACCCCTTAATTTAAAGCTATGCCCCCTCGTAATATCTGACTCCATACGTGGAAAAAGGTTCTCATTGTCAACCCTATCTAAACCCCTAATCTTCTTGTACACCTCTATCAAGTCACTCCTAAACCTTCTTTTCTCCAATGAAAACAGCCCCAAGTGCCTCAGCCTTTCCTCATACGATCTTCCTACCATACCAGGCAACATCCTGGTAAACCTCCTCTGCACCCGTTCCAGTGCCTCCACATCCTTCCGATAGGATGGCGACCAAAACTGCACACAATACTCCAGATGCGGCCGCACCATAGTCAGAGCTGATAGCAGCACACACCACCATTCCCTTTGAGAACTCCAGACTCCAAAGATTCAAATTCAAATAGAGTCATACAGCATGGGAACAGACCCTTTGACCCAACTCATCCATGCTGACAATGTTTCCAAACTAAACTAGTTCCATTTGGCCCATATCCCTCCAAACCTTTCCTATCCATGAACCTGGCCAAATGTCTTTTAAATATTGTACCTGCACCTGCATCTACAATTTCCTCTAACAGTTCATTCCACATATGCACTACCTTCTGTATGACAATGTTTCTCCAAGATCCCTTTCAAATTTTTCCCCTCTCACCTTAAAATCATGCCTTCTGGTTTTGAAGTCCCCCACCCTAGGGAAAAGACCTTTGCTGTTCACCTTATCTATGTCCCTCATGATTTTATGAACCTCAATAAGGTCACCCCAAAACCTCCGACACTCCAAAGAAAAAAGTCCCAGCCTATCCAGCCTCTCCTTATGACTCAAACCCTCCAGTTCTGGTAACATTCTTGTAAATCTTTTTCACACCCTCTCCGTTTTAATAACACCCTTCCAATAGCAGGGTGACCCGAACTGTACACAGCACTCCATGATATCTGCCATTTCTTGGCCCAGTTGATCAACATCCCATTTCACTCTTCGATAACTATCTTCACTGTCCACTATACCACCAATTTTGGTCATTGAAAGCAATCATAAAAACGTGCTGGATTTGAATAACACATTTGAAAAAAACTTTGTTGTATGTTCGACAGAAAAATAGTGCTGCCAACAGTTTATTTGTTTGGAAGGTGCTTGGCTCCTTCCTCCAACTTTTCAGGTCCCAATGGTAGCCATGATGTGGAATTGCTAATGTTGGACAAAGTCAGAAGTCACATGACAGCAAGTTGTAGTCCAACAGGTTTATTTGAAATCACATGCTTTCGGAGCACTGCAGCAAATCAGGAACTCCCACTGTCAGTTCAGCATCCCATTGAGAATCGGATTTGCCGCTGATTGCAATTCTAAGCTCCAAATGGGGGATAACATTGTCTTCTTCAAATGCACGCTCAAAACCAGAACACAAGGCTGCCACTCTAATTTTCTGCAGTGTATTTGGGGCAGGAACCTCTGCTGGTCCTTTCCAGGTGTGGGTTACCTACCCCAATGTTTCAAATAAGCTCACCCTGTAATTAGGAAAGAGACAGATGCCGCTGTCAGCTGATACTAGTAGTCACTCTGCTAGACTGGAGCTCCAATAATGCTTTTCACCTACTTTGAGGGAGACATGAAGGCAGGAACACATTAAGCATGCCTCTGTGAATTTGAACAGCACTAAAACTCTGGTGCCTGTTTCCTAACTTGCATCAAGTCCCATTCTCTCATTATCACTACCCATGCTCACTCACATTGGCTCCCAGTCCAGGTGATGCCTAGATGTTATCATTCCCATCCTTGCCCTCAAAACCCACCATCTCTCCTCCCTATTCTTGGAACCTCCTCCAGCTCCATGACCCTCCAGGACCACTTAAACGCATTGAATTCTAGCCTCTTGTGTATTAACAATATCCATCACTTCACCACTGGGGGCTATGCCTTCAGCTGCTGAGCCTAACTTCTGGAACTCCCTATACCCCACCACCATCACCTCCTTCTTTAAGATACTCTTAAGACCTACCTTTTTGAATAATTTTTGGTCATCTCAAGTGAATTGGCATCAAATTTTATTTGACAAGACTGCTTGTGAGACACCGTTGACCACATGAACTGCTTTATAACTATAAGTTGTTATTATAGGAGATCTCCACAGGCATTGCTCATTTGCTGTCCAAGATCGATACAGGGTGGGATTTTACACAGGTTTGAGCAGCAGATGCTATGGCATGATGTGTGCCATAATCCGATGAGAAGTCTCATAGAGGTTTATAAACTCAAGAGAAGGTGAATAGCAAAGGTCTTTTCCCAAAAGTGGGGGAGGTCAAAACTAGGGGACATATTTTTATGGTGAAAGGAAAAAGATTTCAAAAAGAGAGTGGTTTGTGTGTGGAATGAATCTCCACAGGAAGTGGCGCATGCAGGTACAGTCACAACGTTTGAAAGACATTTGGATAAGTACATGAATATGAAATGTTTGGAAGGATATGGGCCAAATGCAGGCGGGGGGACTAGTTTAGTTTGGATACATGGTTGGCGTTGACTAGGTGTACGGAAGGGTCTATTTCCATGTGTATACTATGACTCTATAAGTCCAGTGAGGCCTATAGAGTCATAGAGATGTACAGCACGGAAACAGACCCTTCTGTCCAACTTGTCCATGCTGACCAGATTTCCCAACCCAATCTAGTCCCACCTGCCAGCACCCAGCCCATATCCCTCCAAATCCTTCCTATTCATATACCCATCCAAATGCCTCTTAAATGTTGCAATTGTACCAGCCTCCACCACATCCTCTGGCAGCTCATTCCATACACACACCACTCTCTGCGTGAAAAAGTTGCCCGTTAGGTCTCTTTTATATTTTTCTCCTCTCACCCTAAACCTCTGCCCTCTAGTTCTGGACTCCCCCACCCCTGGGAAAAGACTTTGTCGATTTACCCTATCCATGCCCCTCATGATTTTATAAACCTCTATAAGATCACCCCTCAGCCTCCGATGCTCCAGGGAAAACAGCCCCAGCCTGTTCAGCCTCTCCCTATAGCTCAAATCCTCCAACCCTGGCAACATCCTTGTAAATCTTTGCTGAACCGTTTCAAGTTTCACAACATCTTTCCGATAGGAAGGAGACCAGAATTTCTCAACATTAATAACATTTCGCTCCATCTTTAATGCTTTTGCCAAGATTCTTGCTTGGCAACAGTGAGTTGTTAATAGATGGGGATTAAAGCTTGTTAAATGCTATATTAATGCCACAACTCATCTCATTAATAATCACCGGGGACACTTTGCACTCAGGCACAGGCACCCAGCTGCATTGGACCAGGCTGCATCTCCGTAATTTTCACTCACTCTCTAAGATCTTGCTCACCTAGTGCCTACCTGCATGTTTGCACAATCCTTGACAAGCCTTGCCTTGCCATGCAGTACCAATTACACGGTTAAGAGGACAAAACATCCTGCTATATGATAGGGTGCTATATCAATTTCACATGTACACAGCTTATACAGTAAACACACTCAATGTGGATCAAGCAAGTAACAATGACCCAAACTCTAAGGGGAGCTGTCCTCAGCAAAATCCATGCATCAATCAGGGGCTCCTGGTGAAGAAAGGCAAAGGCAAAGGCAGCCTCCAATACCAATGCAAGCATTTGGCAGCAGTGAGCTCAGTCATGGAATCCGTGCATCGAGAGAGTCGGTCACAGTCAGTCTGATTGCTTAAGAGCAATATCCAGGGGTGGGTGGATGTGTGTGTGTGTGGTGGGAGGGGTACTAATGTGGTCAGGGAAACTTGCAGCCATCGGTGATACTTCTCATCCTGAGCTGTCATAGAGAGACAAACAACCAGAAGGAAGGTCAAGACAATGCAATCTCTAGAAATATGTCACAAACATACAGCACACGATCACCTGTGCCACAAAGTGCCCTCAATATGTTTTCTTCATCCTCTGCCTGCCACAATGTTTGTGTACTCCTTGGTTCTGTGAGAGTAGAGGGGGTACCAAGGGACAGGAACAGCCTGAACAACAGGGAGCAGTAGGAGGGTCAGGCAGAAGAGGAACCCAGGGACAGGAACAGCACGAACAACAGGGAGCAGTAGGAGGGTCAGGCAGAGGGGATACCAAGGGACAGGAACAGCCTGAACAACAGGGCGCAGTAGGAGGGTCAGGCAGAAGGGGGTACCCAGAAACAGGAACAGCCTGAACAACACGGAGCAGTAAGAGGGTCAGGCAGAGGGGGTACCCAGGGACAGGAACAGCCTGAACAACAGTGAGCAGTAGGAGGGTCAGGCAGAGGGGGTACCCAGGGACAAGAACAGCCTGAACAACAGAGAGCAGTAGGAGGGTCAGGCAGAGGGGGTACCCAGGGACAGGAACACCAACAGCCTGAACAACAGAGAGCAGTAGGAGGGTCAGGCAGAGGGGATACCCAGGGACAGGAACACCCTGAACAACAGGGAGCAGTGGGAGGGTCAGGCAGAGGGGATATCCAGGAACAGCCTGAACAACAGAGGGTGTAGGTGGGTCAGACAGAAGGGTTACCAGGGGCCTGGAACAGCCTGAACAACAGGGGACAGTAGGAGAGTCAGGCAGAGGGGGTACCCAGGGACAGGAACAGCAACAACCTGAACAACAGGGAGCAGTAGGAGGGTCAGGCAGAGGGGGTACCCAGGGACAGGAACACCTGATCAACAGGGAGCAGTGGGAGGGTCAGGCAGAGGGGATATCCAGGAACAGCCTGAACAACAGGGGCAGTAGGAGGGTCAGGCAGAAGGGGGTACCCAGAAACAGGAACAGCCTGAACAACACGGAGCAGTAAGAGGGTCAGGCAGAGGGGGTACCCAGGGACAGGAACAGCCTGAAAAACAGAGTGCAATAGGAGGGTCAGGCAGAGGGGGATCCCGGGGACAGGAACAGCCTGAAAAACAGGGAGCAGCAGGAGGGTCAGGCAGAGGGGGTACCCAGGAACAGCCTGAACAACAAAGAGCAGTAGGAGGGTCAGGCAGAGGAGGTATCCAGGGACAGGAACAGCCTGAACAACAAAGAGCAGTAGGAGGGTCAGGCAGAGGGGCTACACAGGGACAGGAACAGCAACATCCTGAACAACAGAGTGCAGTAGGAGGGTCAGGAAGCTCTGGATTTGGGCTCTCAATCCCAGTGTGATTACTAAGAATGATGCACAATTGAATGGTGCAAAGACCATCCAGCTGTATGAGAGGCACAGTCAGAGAAAGGTGAGGATGTGATGGACTGCTGTCACTTTTTGTTCCTACCTTCTCCAGAAGGACTTGCATCCAGATGGACTGGAATCTAATTCAATGCCTGGATCTGTGAAGAGCACCAGGGCAGTGAATTTCTGCACTGGGTTCTTTCCAGGCCGCCTATGGAGACGTGTATAGAATATTGGCCTTTGTCACTCAGATCGATCAGAGAGAGTACTAATGTCCAGATCAGAGGAGGCAGTGAATTTGTTGGAGTCACAACGACCACAAGAGGTAGGCTGCCATCATGAGGTTTTGACAATTCACAGCTCACAGGGGCACTTAGTTAACGTGAACTAAATCTTTGAGGGGTGTGTGTGTGTTTGCATTACCCGAGGAGCTCTCACATACTCTCACCCACTCTCAGGGACCACGTATTTGTTCCCGCTCAGCATTTACAGGATTGGCTCCTTGGTGACACACTGATGATCCCAGGACAGAAGTAGAGGGTTCTGGTGAATCACAAAGTTACACAGCATAATACATCTTTTATTTAAACTTGATATCATCCTTAACTTCATAGGAAAAAGCCAGGAAGTGTGCATCCTTCTCATAGACTCTTTCATTTGCAATGGAATATATCTTTTTCAACAGCTCTGAAATATCTCCTTTAATGTCAGTTAATTGCTAATTTACTCTTAACTTTTAAGCTATTTTCCCAGTCCAATGTAATTAACTCTGTCTTAATAACTGTCATCACCATTGTTTAAGTTCAAGAATAGAGTCATAGAGCTGTACAGCACAGAAACAGACCCTTCAGTTCAACTCATCCACACTGACCAGACATTCCTATTTGACCCAAGTCCCACTTGTCAGCACTTGGCCCATATCCTTGTAAACCCTTCCTACTCATGTAACCATCCAGATGCCTTTTTCGTGTTGTAATTGTACCAGCCTGAACCTGTACAGGACATTGGTTAGGCCACTGTTAGAATATTGTATGCAATTCTGGTCTCCTTCCTATCAGAAAGATGTTGCGAAACTTAAAAGGGTACAGAAAAGATTTACAAGCACGTTGCCAGGATTGGAGGATTTGAGCTGTAAGGTGAGGCTGAACAAGTTTGGGGCTGTTTTCCCTGAAGCGTCAGAGGCTGAGGGGTGACCTTATAGAGGTTTATAAAATCATGAGGGGCAAGGATGGGGTAAATCGACAAAGTCTTTTCCCTGGAGTAGGGGAGTCCAGAACTAGAGGGTTGGACTGAAGGGTCTGCTTCTGGGCTGTACACCCCTATGACTCTAAGTCTTCAGTCTAACTCATTTGTCCACATTTGGGTCTAAGCTTTCTAATGATAGGTCAGGAGACAAGTGATCCAAGTAGAACCCAAATTGAATGTTGGCAATCTGATTGTTCCTAATCAGTGCTACCTGATAGTACTGTCAACAACTCCTTCCATAATTTTGCTAAAGAATGAGAGCAGACTTCTAGGCCAGGTTCGATTTGCCTTACATTTTGTGGGTAGAATGTACAAGGCAATTTTCGGTATTGCTGGGTGCATGCCAGCGAAAAGGTTTTTAGGCTAAATGGTTTCCTTTTGGGCGGTATTGACTGTATGATTATAAAATGTACTTTGAAATTTGACATTTAGCTCTGCCCATGTAAATGTTTACTGTGAGAGATCTGGAAAAAATACGTTAGCAGTTCCACATCACTGCCCAGAATACGTACTCTGTTTTCCAACGGTTTTTTTTAAGTCTCAGCTTAGTTCCAGAAAGACTCTGCGTTTACGTAAGCACGATTCAATTTTATGGAACATCTTGAAATGTTTCACAATCACCTTTTAAATGTAATCACTCATTTTTTGGGGGAAACGTAGCAGCCAACCTCATAATAACTCTAAGGTGGATTTCTTCTCATTCAAATAGTACTCTTTTATGACTCCTCTAAACAGTCCGACAAGATACTGGGTTCAATGCTTCGTCTGAAAGACAGCATCACGACCAACTTCAATGACCCTCTTTTCCAGCTGTTGTGAATTCCATACTTTGCCAGTCATGTTAAAATGCCGACACAACTGTGCTGCAATTTGAAAATTTCTTGCAGACTCCGTATTGATTTCACTGCTAAAAAGAAAGCTACTCAAAATATCGTTTAGTCGGTGCTTCACGGTTTACATCGAGATCAAATACATTTTTGAACAGAATGTTCCATCAGTCACCAGGGATATTTTTCAACTTCATCTGTCAACAGTATGGGTCTTCCTCCATGAGGAGAGTATGTCCTCCCTGATGTTAGGTTGGGAAAAGCAGCAGTTGTGGCGATGTCGTGGTTGTTTAGCCACTCAACACCGACTGAATTGACAGGTGAAACAGTGTAATTAGCGAGGAAAGCATCTTGGGAAAAAAATGGCGCAGACAAGAATCTGAGAGTCTCTTGATTCCTTTTACGTATTGTGGGTGCTCTTCATCATTGAGCCAAATTGTGGAATTTTTGGAGAAAAACAAAATCCTTTTTTTGCTCGTCACGTTACTCAGTTCGGAAGGAGTAAATCCATCCCTCCGGCGGCTTGTGATAGGAAGATTCATTATGACGTCAAGGAGAGCAAACACGCCTGATTCAGATTGGCAAACGCCATTTGATTGACTCGTGCAGCAGCCAATCAGCGTGACGTGCGTCCCGACCGGCTCCCAGCGGCGCCATCTTTGATGGGTCGGACATGGCGCGAGGCGATTGAGCAGAGTGAGTTCGTTCTTCTTTTTGGGTTTGGAAGTCTCGGATTACCGGGTTTTCACTCAGCCTCTTCCGCACACTGGGGAAAAAAAGGACCGCTGTTCTGAGCGGTTTTACTTCCTCCGGAGCTCAACTTGTTTCCGACTCGCATTACTGGCCTTGATTTGTGTGTCGCCATGGCCTGGGCGCTGAAGATGCCGATGCCGGATGAGGTGATTGAATCTGGGTTGGTGCAAGATTTCGATGCCAGTTTGTCCGGAATCGGTCAAGAATTGGGCGCAGGAGCCTATAGCATGAGGTATATGTTTTATATGTGCATATAGTTAGAAAGTGGTGCTTTAATACAAGTGTAAAACCTACTCTCTGGGTATTGTGAGCTGAATTCCATTGATGCAAACCTCGATTTCCACAGGTAGAAGGGTATGCCCGTGTTTACAAGCTCGAAACCCATTGAAGCTTCAAACCCACATTACCAACATACAAGGTATGTCTACTTCAGACGGACCGTACATGTTGGTAATGAACGTTACCTTTAAACATTGACTCCTGTATTGCCTCAGGGTTCAGCTTCCATTTCCTCCCCACCCCCAGCCCCACATCTATTGTGAAATGATTTATGCTGTTCAGCGTTGAAGTACTACATGACTACCAGCCACCTGGCATCCGATCTCATGTGGGAATGGGTCATACAAACCAGGTTCTATAAAAGCAATATCCTGCAGATGCTGGAAATCTAAAACAAATACAAAGTGCTGGAGAAACTGAGATCTGTGCGGAGTGAAGCATACTTAACGTGTCGAGACCAATGTGAGAATTCAACACTCCACAGATGCTGCTAGATCTGCTGAGTTTCTGCAGTACTTTGCTTTTATTTTAAACCGAGTTAAGTTCCTGGTCTATAACAAGGACAGAACCCCTGGTCCTCACCTACTCCTCCAGCCTCTGCATAAATTGATCATCCGATGACATTTCTGCCACCTACAAGTGGATCCCACCACCAGAGATATATTTCCCACCCCATCCCATCCCATCCACTTTCTGCAAAGACCATTCCCTCTATGACCACCTGGTCAGGTCCATGCCCCCCCCCCAACAAACCACTCTCCCCTCCTGACCCCTTCCCCTGCCACTGCAGGAATTGTAAAACCTGCACCTACACCTCCCCCATCTCCGTTCAAGGCCTCAAAGGAGCATTTCACGTCCATCAAAGTTTCACCTACACTTCCACAAATGTCATTTATTGTATCTGTTGCTCCCGATGCAGCCTCCTGTACATTGGGGACACTGGAGACCTTCTCGCAGAGCACTTTAAAGAGCACCTCTGGGACACCTGTACCAACCAACCGTACCACCCTGTGACTGAACATTTCAACTTCCCCTCCCACTCTGCCGAGGACATGCAGGTCCCCTGGACCTCCTCCATTGCCGCTCCCTCGCCACCCGATGCCTGGAGGAAGAACAACTTATCTTCTGCCTCTGAACCCTTCAACCCCAGGGTATCAATGTGGACTTCACCCGTTTCCTCATTTCCCCTCTTCCCCCACCTTACCCCAGTTCCGACTTTCCAGCTCAGCACTACCCTCACGACCTGTCCCATCTGTCAGTCTTCCTTCCCACCTATCTGCTCCACCCTCCTCTCTGACTTATCACCTTTACCCCCACCTCCAGCTACCTTCTCCCCAGCTCCACCCCCTCCCATTTATCACTCCACCGGAGGCTCCCTGATGAAGGGCTCCTGCCCGAAACGTCGATTTTCCTGCTCCACGGATGCGGCCTGACTTGCTGTGCTTTTCCAGCAATGCACTCTCAACACTGAATTTGTTGATCTTGGTGAGAGTTACGCTAGAGTGCAGTATTCTAATTGGTTTCAGCATACCCTGGGCTTGGGAGGGGTATGATGCTCCAGGTCACTATCCATTCTGTTTTGCTAAAGAAAACAGATTTTTATGGATTAATTGGTTGCAATTGCAATCTGAAAAGAAAAATGTACCTAAAATCATGCTAGCTGTTCTTTCCATTTAAGAATTGTTATGTGAGGTGATTGTTGGATATTTAATTTGGTTTGTACTACGCAAACTGTATTTCCTAGTTACTATGTCCATTCCTCTCCTTGGCAACTTATCTGAAACTAAACCAGTCTATTTGCAACCTTGGTGTTATACTTGACAGATTAAACCACGTAGTCGAGCTATCACTCAATGCTTACTTTGATCTCTATACTATAAGAATGCACCCCTGCATCAACTCATCTGCTGAAACCATCATCCATGCCTTCATTACCTCCAGATTTGACTATTTCAGTGCACTTCTGGCTGGTCTCTCATATTGCCCTTTGTAACTTTTATTGCCACCCAAACCTCTGCTCGTGTCTTAATTTGCAGTGAGTTGTGTTGCATTAACACTCCTGGCAGTCATAGACCTACATTATGTTTCTGGGAACCAATGTCTAACTCGTCCATGTCAACCAGATATTCCAACTCAATCTAGTCCCACCTGCCAGCACTTGGCCCATATCCCTCCAAACCCTTCATACTCATATACCTATCCAAATGCCTTTTAAATGTTACAATTGTACCAGCCTCCACCACTTCCTCTGGCAGTTCATTCCATACACGTACCACCTTCTGAGTGAAAAAGTTGCCCCTGAGGTCTCTTTTATATCTTTTCCCTCTCACCCTAAATCGATGCCCTCTAGTTCTGGACTCCCACTCCAGGGAAAAGACTTTGCCTATTTATCCTATCCATGCCCCTCATGATTTTGTAAACCTCTATAAGGTCACCCCTCAGCCTTGGACACTCCTCAGAAAACAGCCCCAAACCTATTCAGCCTCTCCCAATAGCTCAAATCCTGCAATTCTTGTAAATCTTTTCTGAACCCTTTCAAGCTTTGCAACATCTTTCTGATAGAAAGGAGACCAGAATTGTGCACATTATTCCAACAGTGGCCTAACCAATGTCCTGTACAGCCGCAACATGACCTCATGTACTCAATACTTTGACCAATAAAGGAAAGCATACCAAATGCCGCCTTCGCTATCCTATCAACCTGCGACTCCACTTTCAAGGAGCTATGAACCTGCACTCCAACGTCTTTGTTCAGCAACTCTCCCTGGAACCAAATTCTCTTTGATTTCAAAGCATGACCTTGTTCCTATCTCTGTGATTGCCTCCAGCCCCACACCTTTGTTAGATATCTGTCCTCTATCAAATCTGGCATCTGAGCACCTTTGATTTTCATTGACCATGATTTCAGTTCCCTCATCTCCAATTTCTAGAATTCTTCCCCAAAAGCTTCAACTGCGATGCTCCTTTAAAAGCTATTTTTTTTCTGCCCTAATATCTCATTTTGTGGCTTGATGTCAAATTCTGTTTGACCCTCCAGTTGTGTGAATGTTGCAGAATTTTACTTGCAACTGATTATGTTGCATAGCCAGTAGAATGACTTTTAGTCTCCTGGATTTAAGTTAACTGGTTCTCCAATGACAACAGTCTTGATATTTTTAAAAAAAACCTGTTTGGATGAGTTGTGGCACACCTTTGGAGCAGGTGGGACTTGAACCTTGGCTCTCTGGTTCGGAGATAGGGACACAATTACTGGCTGCAAGAGCCTTGAAATGTAGTTGTTTTCATAAACATGTTGCATATGTTATGACACTCTCCTGGAGCAGGCAGATCTTGAATCTAGATTGTTTCGTTCACAGGTAGGAACACTTGCAACTGTGCTGCAAGAACCCATATGTCAATATTCTTAGTATATGAATTCATCCAGTCACTTCATTTACTTCCTCATTTCCATTTTTCGAAGCCTAACCTGTTGGCTTACTTTGAATCTAATGCTTTCGTTTACACAGCTCTGGCCTCTGAAGTATGTTACTTGAATATTAGAGATATTATTCTTAGGTCTAGTGAAGTACCACTGAGTCTTTACAAGTACATCAAATAACTTTGACTGTTGGTTGCTGCATGATTTATCTTAGATGTAATTAAATAGAATTCTGGGTGTAATCTTCTATTCACCATTAAACTGAGGCATTGTTAATGGCCTTTCTTACCTTAATTTCTTTTCATCACTACAAATGCCTTCTGTAGTTTTCCCCTTGTTTTCTTATACTGTTCTGTGTTGAAGGTGCTTGAAACATGCTCATTATGTTAAAATTTAATTTGTGTGGAGATTAATTCATGTACTGCAGTTTTAAAATGCCTTGTAGTTTGTTGTGTCCGGAGAGCTAACGAGGACAGTGGCCTCCTGTGCTGTAGCAATTCTATCATTGGTTTATGTACACTCAAATGTCTATTAAATTGAGTTATCTGAATGGGCTTCTGTCTCTTATTTTCTTATCCTTTTGATGTCACGTTATGTATTTTGGTATGTAAGGAACAGTTGCTTAAGTCTGAGTGGTACTGATGCAGATAATGAATAAATCACTTTATTTTGAGTTGGCATCTTTTGCATATGTTCCATTACTGTTCCAGTAGTACCTTCCCAACAGGTGTGATTGGGATATTTTGATGGTTGTATTGCTGGGGGGGGTGTATAATATCAGATCCAAGATGAGTTCTTTGCAGCAGTGCATGTTTTTTGGTTATTGAGAGAACAAGACTAATGTAGAAACCTATTGCAACACTTTTGAGGTATTTAAGTGAGTTGTATAGGATAATTTGTTTGAAAGGCAAATAGGATGGAGCATCTGTTCCGAAATGCACGAATACCTGATTATTTCATATTGTCAGCAATTCCACAACAAAGAAGGAGCAACTTGCTTTTTCATGATGCTATAAAGACCTATTCCAGTAGTTTACATCATTTTAAAATCATTTCACCTATATGCTTCTATCTGTAATTAGTTTTGTTAATTCCTTTCCCTGTCCAAGATTTACTGCTAAGATCAAATAAATCACATTGACTTATTCATTGCAATCTATATGTGGGCGACACGGTGGCACAGTAGTTAGCATAGAACATAGAACAATACAGCACAGAACAGGCCCTTCGGCCCACGATGTTGTGCCGAACATCTATCTTAGATTAAGCACCCATCCATGTACCTATCCAATTGCCGCTTAAAGGTCGCCAATGATTCTGACTCTACCACTCCCACGGGCAGCGCATTCCATGCCCCCACCACTCTCTGGGTAAAGAACCCATCCCTGACATCTCCCCTATACCTTCCACCCTTCACCTTAAATTTATGTCCCCTTGTAACACTCTGTTGTACCCGGGGGAAAAGTTTCTGACTGTCTACTCTATATGTTCCTCTGATCATCTTATAAACCTCTATCAAGTCACCCCTCATCCTTCACCGTTCCAACGAGAAAAGGCCGAGAACTCTCAACCTATCCTCGTACGACCTATTCTCCATTCCAGGCAACATCCTGGTAAATCTTCTCTGCACCCTCTCCAAAGCTTCCACATCTTTCCTAAAGTGAGGCGACCAGAACTGCACACAGTACTCCAAATGTGGCCTAACCAAAGTCCTGTACAGCTGCAACATCACTTCACGACTCTTGAATTCAATCCCTCTGCTAATGAACGCTAATACACCATAGGCCGCCTTACAAGCTCTATCCACCTGAGTGGCAACTTTCAAAGATCTATGTACATAGACCCCAAGATCCCTCTGTTCCTCCACCTGACTAAGAACCCTATCGTTAACCCTGTATTCCGCATTCTTATTTGTTCTTCCAAAATGGACAACCTCACACTTGGCAGGGTTGAACTCCATCTGCCACTCCTCAGCCCAGCTCTGCATCATATCTAAGTCCCTTTGCAGCCGACAACAGCCCTCCTCACTGTCCACAACTCCACCAATCTTCGTATCATCTGCAAATTTACTGACCCACCCTTCGACTCCCTCATCCAAGTCATTAATAAAAATTACCAACAGCAGAGGACCCAGAACTGATCCCTGCGGAACTCCACTTGTAACTGGGCTCCAGGCTGAATATTTACCATCTACCACCACTCTGACTTCGACCGGTTAGCCAGTTTTCTATCCAGTTGGCCAAATTTCCCTCTATCCCATGCCTCCTGACTTTCCGCATAAGCCTACCATGGGGAACCTTATCAAATGCCTTACTAAAATCCATGTACACTACATCCACTGCTCTACCCTCATCCACATGCTTGGTCACCTCCTCAAAGAATTCAATAAGACTTGTAAGGCAAGACCTACCCTTCACAAATCCGTGCTGGCTGTCCCTAATCAAGCTGTGTCTTTCCAGATACTCATAAATCCTATCCCTCAGTACCCTTTCCATTACTTTGCCTACCACAGAAGTAAGACTAACTGGCCTGTAATTCCCGGGGTTATCCCTATTCCCTTTTTTGAACAGGGGCACAACATTCGCTACTCTCCAGTCCCCTGGTACCACCTCCGTTGACAGTGAAGACGAAAAGATCATTGCCAACGGTACTGCAATTGCCTCTCTTGCTTCCCACATAATCCTAGGATATATCCCGTCAGGCCCGGGGGACTTGTCTATCCTCAAGTTGTTCAAAATGTCCAACACATCTTCCTTCCTGACAAGTATCTCTTCTAGCTTACCAGTCCGTTTCACACTCTCCTCTTCAACAATACGGTCCCTCTCGTTCGTAAATGCTGAAGAAAAGTACTCATTCAAGACCTCTCCTATCTCTTCCGACTCAATACAAAATCTCCCACTACTGTCCTTGATCGGACCTACCCTCGTTCTCGTCATTCTCATGTTTCTCACATACGCATAAAATGCCTTGGGGTTATCCTTGATCCTATCCACCAAGGATTTTTCATGCCCTCTCTTAGCTCTCCTAATCCCTTTCTTTAGCACTGCTGCCTTTCAGCGCCAGAGACACTGGTTCAATTCCCACCTCAGGCAACTGTCTGTGTGGAGTTTGCACATTCTCTGTGTCTGCGTGGGTTTCCTCCCACAGTCCAAAATTGTGCAGGTTAGGTGAATTGCCCAAGCTAAATTGCCCATAGTGTTAGGTGAAGGGGTAAATGTAAGGGGATGGGTCTAGGTGGGTTGCTCTTCGAGGGTCGGTGTGGACCTTTTGGGCCGAAGGGCCTGTTTCCACACTGTAAGTAATCTAATATACTGTAGAATGCATGCTTCCTGTCTGCAAGACTTAGTGTCAAAGTTTTGAATTGTTTGCATATGAATTCACAAGAATAAATGTTGACAATCATGGCTGAACACCTTCCCACCATAAAAGCAAATTACTGCGGATGCTGGAATCTGAAGCCAAAAGAGAAAATGCTGGAAAATCTCAGCAGGTCTGGCAGCATCTGTAAGGAGAGAAAAGAGCTGACATTTTGAGTCTAACTGACCCTTTGTCAAAGCTGGACTCAAAGCGTCTGCTCTTTGCTGCTCTTACAGATGCTGCCAGACCTGCTGAGATTTTTCAGCATTTTCTCTTTTGGTTTCACCTTCCCACTATAGCTAGATCATATGAAATAGGAACAGGAGTAGGCCATTTCGACCTTTGAATATGCTTTGCCATTCGATAGGGTCATGGCTAATCCAACATTACTCATGTCTACTTTATTGTTCCCCCCATAACCTTGACTTTCTGACTGATCAAGAATGTATTTATCTTGCCCTTAAATATACACAAGGACTCTGCCCTCACAGCTCTCTGGCAAGGAGTGTCAAAGACTGACAATCTTCTGAGAGAAGAAATTCCTCCTTATCTCCATCTTAAATTGGTGCCACTTTATTCTGAGGCTATGCCTTCTGATCCTAGACTCTACCATGAGGGGGCAATCCTCTCAGCATTTACCCTGTCAAGATTTCTGTATGCTTCAATGAGATCACCTCTCATTTTACTAAACTCCAGTGAGTAGAGTCGCAACCAGTTGCCTTTGCACATTAGACAATTCCTCCATACCAGGGATCATCTTAATAAACCTTCTCTGAACTGTCTCCAATGAAATGATAACTCGCCTTAAATAAAAGGGACCAAAACTGCTCAGTGTTGTAGATGTGGTTTCACCAGCATCTTGTACAGTTGCAGTCAGACTTCCCTACTCTTCTCCAAACCCATTGAAATAAGGGCTGACATTCCATTAGCACTGTGGATTATCTACTGCCTTTGTGTGCTAGCTTTGTTTTTTATGTACAAGTCCTTTTCAGCTTTCTACAGTATTTCTCCATTTAAATCATATTCTGTTCTTTTGTTCTCCCTTCCAGAATAAACTTTGCATTTTCCTGTATTATATTCTATTTGCTAACTTTTGTCCATTAGCTTGTCATTGGGTGTCTCAAACTATTTGTGATCTAGTCGCAACCTGCCTTTCCACATAGTTTTGTGTCATCTACAAATTTAGCTGCAGACTTCCTCCTAGTTTGCTGCTAAACTAATTTAATCATTCCAAATACATTTTGAAAGAAATGCATGCCTACAGTCTGCACTTTAAAGTTCAAAATGAAATAGGAGATTCAAAGTTCCACAATTAATTAACTTTGCATTAACTTTTAAAATAAAAAAAGACTTCAAGGTCAGAGAGGATCTTGGAAGCTTTTACTTCCATTGTGTATATTTTCCCCTCATATTGAGAGGAAATGACTAACTGGATCTGCAGAAATTCATCAAAGCTCTTTAGCCAGTCCTCTCCAAAAAATGTGACCACTGTCATCTAAAAGGACACAGTCAGAAGGTACTTGGGAACACCACCACAACTTCCCCTCCAAGTCACACTCCATCCTGATTTTGGAAATTTATTGCTGTTCCTTTAGTGTTCCAAAGTAAAAATCTGGGACCCCTCTCGCTTTATCGCTCTCTGGCTCTGCGGTCCATTTATTGTACAGACAGTTTTTTGCAGCAGTTCTAGAAGGCAGCTCAGTCCAATGCCAGTCTACAGTCTGCTCAGCTGTATGATTTAAAGTCAAAAGGTGCATATCCCTCACTCCATAAGCTTTTGGTTTTTCTGCAAGAGTTTGAAAGATTTTTTTTTTAAAATAAAAACCTCTACCACTTTGAAGCTTCAGGGTATTTTAACAGGTACTGTATGAAAAGCTAAAAAAATACACAAGTTAACATTTGAGCTAACTCTTTTCCTGGATTATGTTTTATTAAAAACTAAGTTGCTACGGTTGTATAATGCAAAATCATTTTCATCAACTAATTTTTTAAAGAACCTTGTGTGTCTTAAGTTGGAAACCATCTGACAATTTCGAGGGATAAAGTCGGGCTGATTAGTACCTTGGGGCACAGAAGAAATTATGGGAGGAATCTGACAAATGAAACCGGGCGTGTGTATTTGAAAGCAGTTAAAGACTGACTGTTTGGGTTCTCCTCTCCAGCTGGGTCCTAGTTGCGCCAAACATTGCTAGATTCGGTCCTTCCTTGGCTCCAGGACACTTGGTCCCTGTGGGAATGGAAAGCAAATAAATGTCATGGTTGCTGAACTCGTCTCCATTTGCAAATGGATTGAGTCATTGAATGCAGTTCTGAAAGCACACAAATTCTCTTATCATCTTGAAGTAAAAATAGTCAACTACTGAACAATAGCAGCTCTGCAAATGATGTCTTGGTATATGCAATGCTACTTAGTTGGTACAACTCTATCTTTGAGTCACTACTCCTTGTTGAATATATGCTAATAATGTTTCTGTTTATGTTGCGGCTTTACAGGACATTGGTTAGGCTAGTGTTGGAATATTGTGTGCAATTTTGGTCTCCTTTCTATCAGAAAAATGTGAAACTTGAAAGGGTTCAGAAAAGACTTACAAGGATGTTGCCAGGGTTGGAGGATTTGAGCTATAGGGAGAGGCTGAACAGGCTGGGGCTGTTTTCCCTGGAGCGTTGGAGGCTGAGGGGTGGCCTCTCGAGTTGGACCGAAGGATCTCTTTCCGTGCTGTACATCTGACTCAAAGTGTAGCTATGAATATAACACACATGAAGACTTCCTCGTATTGAATTACCTGGATGAATAAAAAATGAGTCATTTTATAATAGTCTCAAACTATCTAAAAATATTTGACCTTGCACACATTATCATTTCCCTAAGTTGCACTTACGTGAAGAATTACGTTTAACCAATGCAGTTTAAATCTTGCAAATTTTTCCAAGGAGCAGTTGTATGCCATTCACTCCTTTTTGAGCCTGCTTTGCCATTCTAGATCATGGCTGATCACCTACCTCCATGCCATATTGCCTTCTGTCCTCTCATTTGACCTGGGCTGGAGCTACCTCCCTAATGGCATTGTGGGTCTACCTATTGCACGCCTACAGTTCAATAAGGCAGCTCACCACCACCACCTTGCGCAACTACAGACGGCCACGTAGGGCCACCAAATCACATGAGTGAATTAAATAAAAATTAATCCCTTTGGCTTTGTGCATGGGAAATCATGTCTCTCAAACATGATTGAGTTTTCTGAGGAAGTAACAAAGAGGATTGATGAGGGCAGAGCAGTAGACGTGATCTATATGGACTTCAGTAAGGCGTTCAACAAGGTTCCCCATGGGACATACATTAGCAATGTTAGATTTCACGGAATACAGGGAGAACTAGCCATTTGGGTACAGAACTGGTTCAAAGACACAGGGTGGTGGTGGAGGGTTGCTTTTCAGACTGGAGCCCTGTGACCAGTGGAGTGCCACAAGGATCAGTGCTGGGTCCTCTACTTTTTCTCATTTACATAAATGATTTGGATGCCAGCATAAGAGGTACAGTTAGTAAGTTTGCAGATGACACCAAAATTGGAGGTGAAGTTGACAACGAAGAGGGTTACCTCAGATTATAACAGTGGAGTTGCAGGTAGATAGGATAGTGAAGAAGGCGTTTGGTATGCTTTCCTTTATTGGTCAAAGTATTGAGTACAGGAGTTGGGAGGTCATGTTGTGGCTGTACAGGACATTGGTTAGGCCACTGTTGGAATATTGTGTGCAATTCTGGTCTCCTTCCTATCAGAAAGATGTTGTGAAACTTGAAAGGGTTCAGAAAAGATTTATAAGGATGTTGCCAGGATTGGAGGATTTGAGCTATAGGGAGAGGCTGAACAGGTTTTGGGCTGTTTTCCCTGGAGCGTCGGAGGCTGAGGGGTGACCTTATAGAGGTTTACAGAATTTGAGGGGCATGAATAGGATAAATAGACAAAGTCTTTTCTCTGGGGTCGGGGTGTCCAGAACTAGAGGGCATAGGTTTAGGGTGAGAGGGGAAAGATATAAAAGAGACCTATGGAGCAACTTTTTCACCCAGAGGGTGGTACGTGTATGGAATGGGCTGCCAGAGGAAGTGGTGGAGGCTGGTACAATTACAGCATTTAAAAGGCATCTGGATGGGTACATGAATGGGAAGGGTTTAGAGGGATATGAGCCAAATGCTGGCAAATGGGACTAGGTCGGTTTGGGATGTCTGGTCAGCATGGACAAGTTGGAAGAGTTTGTTTCTGTGTTGTGTGAATCTATGACTCTAATTGGTTTCTAGATGTCTAGTGATCTCATCCTTTTATTATAGATTCTACCATTTCCTTCTTCTGACATCAGGAACACAGGGCTGAAGTTTCCAATTTTTTTTCTCTCCAATCTTTCTTTTGTGGAGTTTACATTCACAGCCTTCCAGTCTGGAAGAACGTTTTACAGAATAACTAGAATTTTGAAAGATGATCAGCAATGAATCTCCTGTCTTCGTTAGCCATCTCCGATAGTGCTCCAGAGTGAAGGTCATCGGGTCTTGGGGATTTGTCAACTTTCAGTCCCATTAATTTCTCCAATGCAACCTTTTTTTCTTGCTCATCCTGAGATGCTGCCTGGCCTGCTGTGCTTTGACCAGCAACACATTTGCAGCTGTGATCTCCAGCATCTGCAGACCTCATTTTTTACTCTAATTTAGTTTACTTCCACCTTTTTAGGCCATTGGATTTTTAATTTTGGTGTTACATACTTGCTTTCTCTGCCATTTCTCTCTCTTTTATTATGGATTTTTCTGTCCCTGTGATTTAACTTTTTTTAAATTTAAGATCACTTTTGCCCTCCTTTACTGAATTATGAAATGCTCTCAATCCTCAAGGTCCTAATTTTATTTTTTTGGCAACTTTATAAGCCACCTCCTTTGAACGCATAGGATTTTGATCATCTTTCTTACCCATGTTGGATAACTTTGCAAGGAATTTGTTTTCAAAATCAATTATTAATTCTTTAAATACTAGCTATTGCCCACCCACTTTCAACCTTTTTAACATGTTTTTCCAATCCGCCAGCTTCCTCTTTATACTTTTGTAATTGCCTTTACCTTTTGGACTTAATGAAGCATCGTATTATACTATTATTATTTTTCCCAGGGCATTCGTTTACACCAAGATGATTAATGAGCCCTTTCTCATTGCATAATATTTAAAATATCTTCAATAGTATATGCTTGAGTTGGAGCCTCGAGAATTTACTCCAGGAAGATAGTATGATTCTAGCTGATGGTAATATTAGACAATTCGGATTCCAGAGTGAAATCTGGCTTAATAGACTAAGTTTTATTTTTGAAATGTTTTTGCTGAGGTGGTGGCTCACTAAACCTAGTCACAAGAGGCTGCCAATACACTCTTCGCAAAAGAGCATAAGATTATTACACAAACGAAAAGAGGGAAAACAAAACAAACTATGAAAATATCCTGGAAAGATCTTTCTACCCTTTTCTCCAGTAAAAGATTCTACCCTTTTCTCCAGTAAATCACAACTTACAGACTCTTGACCTCCAAAATATAATTCCTGTCCCCATTACATATGGTTAAGATGGCAGTAGAGTAGGACTCTTCACCAAAAGCTTGTCTACTCTGTCCATTTCTTTCTTGTTTTTCTCATTTTTTTCCTCTTTCTTTTTCTTGGCAACGTCCAGAACTCCCAGTGTCAATGCAGACTGGCATTGCTGTCCTTTGGCCTAATCCCTAATGCTGGACTTCTTATTTCATTATTTTTCAATTTTCTTTAAGATCCTGTATTGAAGAATCTGTACTTGGGTACCTCGTACCTAAGGTGGTGCTGTAAGTGGTGACTTGTAAGCCTTTCACTGTAATCATTTGGGTGCATGCAACAATAAAGCAAATTCAATTCAATTAATTGGCTTACCCTCCCAGAGACACATGCAGGCTAATTCATTAAACTCTCTTTTTATAAAGAAAAATACTTTTGTCCAGTTATTTTGGCAACATTTAGGCTGCTAAATAACATATCCGCTGATATGGATTTTTTTTTTCTGACCTGAACCTACTTCTGGCCTCTCCGTCTGTTTTTCTCTGGATTGTAAAAGCTCAAATTAGTAAACACCTCAGTAATTATCTCACCAGGTAGCTTGTCTACTCATTTAGTTGAAGTCTTGGAAATTTTGTTTTGACTTTTTTAAGAGATTCAAAACAAAGTTAAGCCTGCTTCATGGAACTAAAAACAAATTGCTCCACATTAGCACCCAAGTTCCCAAGTAATAAATTATACATTTTCATACTATCTTGAATGTATTCTAGGAATTCTTCCTCTGCAACACTAGTTTTCATTAGTCTTGCATTTCCCTTGCTACATTTTTTTTATGATTGAAACTGTGCCCTACATTGCCAGTACTGTTTAGTCTATAAACCATTCCAATGTTTGCTGGTCCTTGCTGTTTCTTATCCAAAAAGATTCTACATTCTGTTCTTTCGAATTGAGAAAAGATCTCAGAAACACGTGGATCCTGTCCCTCCTCATGAGCACTACCCCCACCTCCTTTTCCTTGGTCAACCTGCAGAAACAGGTTGATGGCAATTAAATCATACCTTTTCCTTCTACTGTCCTATCAGTTCAGTTATTTTATTGAGTGCTGTCCATTCAGTACTTTTTACTCTGCCCCTTTTTAACATCATTATTTAATTAAATCTTGGTCGAGTTTAGAATTTTATTCTGCTGCTTTTCACTTCCATCTACAGCTTTTGTATTCCTCCACCTTTTTCTTTTTATTCTATCTGAATTTCCTCTTCGGTTCCCATTCCTCTGACAGCTGAGTTTAAACATTCCCTACCAGCATTAGTAAACCTCCCTGCAAAGATATTAGTCCTGGACCTGCAAAATTGTAACTTGTCCTCCTTGATCCAAAATATAAATGGGGAGATGCAAACGCTGTGCCTAAATTGTCATCTAACAAGATATTGTACATCTTTGCATTATAAGAGAGCCTCCATAATGAACATGTTATTTACGTGACTTGGAGGTGCCAGTGTGGACTAGGATGAACCAACTTAAAAATCATACAACGCCAGGTTATAGCCCATCAGGTTAATTTGAAAACACTAGCTTTCGGAGTGCTGCTTCCTCAGGTGCTTGTGGAGAATAAGATCATAAGATACAGAATTTATAGCCAAATGTCCAGTGTCATTGCAATGTGATGACGTAGGATCTAAAATTGTTTATCACGTCTTTCACCTTTTTAGAATGGGATGTGTTGGTTTCTGTTCTTTGATAGGTAAATCCCAGAACTACTTCTAAATTACATTCTCAGGATATCTAGCTTTTCTAACACTGTCTGAGCTGAGATAGTGCCTAATGCATTAAAGTGTAAGGTCTGTCTGTGTCCCGATTTGGAGATGCCGGTGTTGGACTGGGGTGTATACAAAGTTAAAAATCACACAACACCACCAGGTTATAGTCCAACAGGTTTAATTGGAAGCACTAGCTTTCGGAGCGCCGCTCCTTCATCAAGTGGTTAGGGAGGACACAATTGTAAGACAGAATTTGAGACACTGCAAACATTTGCTATAAATTGTCTTACAGTTGTGTCCTCCGCAACCACCTGATGAAGGAGAGGCACTCCGAAAGCTAGTGCTTCCAATTAGACCTGTTGGACTACAAACTGGTGTTGTGATTTTTAACTTTGTCTGTGTTCCGATGTTGTTAGGCTGGTTCTATTTCTACAGTGGGATTTATAGAGTTTTAAGTAAATTCATGCAGTTTTTGAGCAAAATAAAATTTAATTCTGCAAAATAAATTTGCCACATAAACTTGTGCACGCATGTAGGAGAGACTGTGTGTACACACGTACAGGCTTGATTGAGTGTGATGCGGTATATGCTGTAAAAAAGTGTGTGCGGGATGTATGAGGGAGGGTCTGCGTGGGTGTGAGTGTATGTAGGTGTGTGTGTGTATAGTGCAGTGGGGTCACCTGTAGTGTGACGTGAACCGAAGGTCCCAGTTGAGGCCATTCCCATGGGTACTGAACGTGGCTATCAGCTTCTGCTTGGCCACTCTACGTTGTTGCTTGTTCCGAAGTCCGACTTGAAGGACATAACCCGACGGTCCAGGCCATTCGACCTCGGACTGCTGAAGTGTTCCCCTTACCTGATGAGTGTTGCGCAGTGTCCATTCATCCATTGGCAAAACCACGCAGATGATACGACAATGTACCATACCTCAGGGCATCCTTGCCTGCAGTATCTGAGATAGACAGCATAGGCCCAGTCACATGAGTGCTTACTGTGTACCTGGGGGAAGGTGTCCCCACATGTAATGTCTCACTGACACGTCTTGCAGCGGATGCCGTGACAGGGTTTTAGTGTTGTTGTTCTGAAGGCTGGGCAGTTTTTTGCGAACAACTATCTGTTTAAGGGTTGGTGGTTGTGTGGAGAAGGTCTTGGCGAAGTGCTTATCCTCATTGATAATGTGTTGCAGGCTGCCAAGAACATGGCGTAGTCGGTCAGCTCCTGGGAAGTACTAGACAGCGAAACATACTCATAAGACATAGGAGTGGAAGTAAGGTCATTCAGCCCATCGAGTCCACTCCGCCATTCAATCATGGCTGATGGGCATTTCAACTCCACTTACCCGCATTCTCCCCGTAGCCCTTAATTCCTCGAGACAACAAGAATCTATCGATCTCTGCCTTGAAGACATTTAGTATCCCGGCCTCCACTGCACTCTGCGGCAATGAATTCCACAGGCCCACCACTCTCTGGCTGAAGAAATGTCTCCACATTTCTGTTCTGAATTGACCCCCTCTAATTTTAAGGCTGTGTCCACAGGTCCTAGTCTCCTCGCCTAACGGAAACAATTTCCTAGCGTCCACCCTTTCCAAGCCATGTATTATCTTGTACGTCTCTATTAAGTCTCCCCTTAATCTTCTAAACTCTAATGAATACAATCCCAGGATCCTCAGCCGTTCTTCATATATTAGACCAACCATTCCAGGGATCATCTGTGTGAATCTCCGCTGGACACGTTCCAGTGCCAGTATGTCTTTCCTGAGGTGTGGAGACCAAAACTGGACACAGTACTCCAAATGGGGCCTAACCAGAGCTTTATAAAGTCTCAGTAGCACAACGGTGTTTTTATATTCCAACCCTCTTGAGATAAATGACAACATTGCATTCGCTTTCTTAATCACGGACTCAACCAGCATGTTTACCTTTAGAGAATCCTCGACTAGCACTCCCAGATCCCTTTGTACTTTGGCTTTACGAATTTTCTCACCATTTAGAAAGTAGTCCATGCTTGTATTCTTTTTTTCCAAAGTGCAAGACCTCACATTTGCTCACGTTGAATTCCATCAGCCATTTCCTGGACCACTCTCCCAAACTGTCTAGATCCTTCTGTAGCCTCCCCACTTCCTCAGTACTACCTGCCTGTCCACCTAACTTCGTATCATCAGCAAACTTTGCTAGAATGCCCCCAGTCCCTTCATCCAGATCATTAATATATAATGCGAACAGCTGCGGCCCCAACACTGAACCCTGCGGGACACCGCTCGTCACCGGCTGCCATTCTGAAAAAGAACCTTTTATCCCAACTCTCTGCCTTCTGTCAGACAGCCAATCCTCAATCCATCCCACTAGCTCACCTTGAACACCATTGGCCCTCACCTTGCTCAGCAGCCTCCTGTGTGGCACCTTATCAAAGGCCTTTTGGAAGTCCAGATAGACCACATCCACTGGGTTTCCCTGGTCTAACCTACTTGTCACCTCTTCAAAGAATTCCAACAGGTTTGGCAGGCAAACCTTTACTAAATCCATGTTGACTTGTTCTAATCAGACTCTGCTCTTTCAAGAATTTAGAAACTTCATCCTTAATGATGGATTCTAGAATTTTACCAACAACCGAGGTTAGGCTAATTGGCCGATAATTTTCCATCTTTTGTCTTGATCCTTTCTTGAACAAGGGGATTACAACAGCGATCTTCCAATCATCCGGGACTTTCCCTGACTCCAGTGACTCTTGAAAGATCTCAACCAACGCCTCCGCTATTTCCTCGGCCACCTCTCTCAGAACTCTAGGATGTATCCCGTTGGGGCCAAGAGATTTATCAGTTTTAAGACTTTTTAGCTTTTCTAGCACTATCTCTTTTGTAATGGCAACCATACTCAACTCAGCCCCCTGACTCCCTTTAATTGTTGGGATATTACTCATGTCTTCCACTGTGAAAACTGACGCAAAGTACTTGTTAAGTTCTCCTGCTATTTCCTTATCTCCCATCACTAGGCTTCCAGCATCAGTTTGAAGTGGCCCAATGTCTACTTTTGCCTGTCGTTTGTTTCTTATGTATTGAAAGAAACTTTTACTGTCATTTCTAATATTACTGGCTAGTCTACCTTCATATTTGATCCTCTCCTTTCTTATTACTCTCTTTGTTATCCTCTGTTTGTTTTTGTAGCCTTCCCAATCTTCTGATTTCCCAGTGCCCTTGGCCACTTTATAGGATTTCTCTTTTACCTTGTCCGTTGCAGCTCGTGTCTGTCTCCTGAGGAGTCATTATGGATTTTTTGCTGCGGCACATCGGAACTGGCGATTGATGAATTGGGCATCATACTGTTCTTATGAGGGCATCCTTGAGCACTTTCAAGTGTCATATCATGTCGATCCTCATCAGAATCAATTCTATGTATGCGTAGGGGATGGTTGTTTTTAATGTGTTTCGGGTGGAAGCTAGAGCAGTGTAGCATTGTGAGGTTATCAGTGGGTTTGTGGTAGAGTGAGGTGCTGAGGCCTCCATCCTTGATGGAGGTGAATTCGTCCAAGAATATGAGAGATTCTCGAGTGGTCCGTGGTAAGTCTGACAGTGGGATGAAACTCGATTTGATATTGTTATTTACAGATAGCAACTGTTACTCTGAAAGTGTTCTGTTCTCTCCATTGTAATGGCGAGTCCAGTTGACAGGATTTGGATGGGCCTGGTTGACAACTAAACTTATCTGTGAAGGTGTGCTCTCAACATGAATAACCTGTCTAAAACTGAAAGTATGGAATGTCTTATCTATGCAAGTCAGCTGTTGCTGAATAAGCACTCTGTTATAAACTGGTTTTTTGCACTACTTGTTGAATTTACTCTGGAAGAAGCTGTAATACTTTAACAAAAATGACACGAGGTATATGGTTTTGACTGCTCTTGGTTTACTGTGGAAGGGATAGTAGATGTTTGGAGTGTGGAAAAGTACTTCTGTCAGATAATGTTGATTGAGGAAATTGTAGGATAGTTGTGAATTCCAAAATATTAGTGGGTAAAACTTGCAAGACAGTTGACTAAAGCCTGATGTTTTGACGTCATTTGCTTGCCTAAGCCTGATGATATTGCTTAGTCAGATTTGGGTTGAGTGGATTAGTTGCCTTAGCCTTAGCTTTTTTCCAACCTACTGATCAAGTTACAAATTCTCCAACTGCTTACCATTGGAAGTTTCCTTTTGCTCATTGTGGGGCAAATGAATACAAATTGAGATTGCTATCATTCCGATTTGTCAATCCAGACCTTGCTGAAAATCCAAGCACAAAAGGATATCCAAGCCGTCGCTGTCTAACAAATATTGTTTAAAAACCCAGTCTGACACTGGCATCTCCAAATCATAGTAAATATTGGTTAGCTACATTCAAATTTGTGCACATTTTGCTTTGGCTGGCTCTCTTGGCAGCCTTGTTGACCAACACATCTCCCACTGTGGAAAATGATCCTTTTATACTGAGGATGCCATTTTTATATGCTGAGTTTTGATTTCACATGATGTAGTTGGTATCAGGTGCCTTACAGTTGGTCTCCATACTCCTGAACAGGAAATAAACAGCCAGAGTTTGTTCTAACTGTACTGAAACTTCTGTATGTGAGTGACTTGAGCACCTCTCTAATGTCCTGTGTGGTTGCTTAGCTTGCTGGCCTCAACTGGTCAGGTTAGTGCATGAATTCCAACTTGATTGGGTACTGTTTTTTCTGGTACCTCATAAAACTGTCCAGTGCTGCAGTGTGTCTTGAGAGAATGAAGGAATTAGAAACCTGTCTCATTGTCTGTGTATAGTGGATTCATTTGTTTGTCCTCTATTTTAGAGTGTAAACATGGTTAGATTTTCTTAACCTGCTTTTGTCTTCCACTAGACAATATAAATGCCAATATTTTATGACCTTGTAGTATTTTATCTTAATTCATTGTTTTGACTTGGGAAGCAAATAGAGGCCTTGGTTTGATGAACTGATTAGAGAACAGGAAAGCATAGTTAAGGGAAGATGGGTAAAAAGCCAGACTTATGAACATGCTTTATTTTTGTCAGTTTGCTCAGTGCTAGGAGGATCTGTTTGCAGTGTTGCAAAGATTTGGGAAAAGTCAAATGGCTGGAAGTTACTTGGAGTCATGATGTGCAGCGTGAAAACAAACCCTTGGTCCAACTCATCCATGCTGATCAGATATCCCAACCTAATCTATTCCTATTTGCCAGCACTTAGCCCATATCCCTGCAAACCACCTCTATTCAGATACCCATCCAAATGCCTTTTAAATGTTGTACCAGCCTCCACCACTTCCTCTGGCAGCCCATTCCACACATGTACCACCCTCTGTGTGAAAAATTTGCTCCTTGGGTCCCTTTTTATGTCTTCCCCCTCACCCTAAACCATGCCCCCTAGTTCTAGACTCCACCCCCCCACCCCACCCCAGTGAAAAGACTGTCTTATCCTGTCCATGCCCCTCATTTTATAAACCTCCATAACATCACCCCTCAGCCTCTGATGCTTTAGGGAAAATAGTCCTCGCCTATTCAGCCTCTCCCTATAGCTCAAACCCTGGTAACATCCTTGTAAATCCTTTCTGAGCCCTTTCAAGTTTCACAACTTCTTTCCGATAGGAAGGAAACCCAAATTGCCAGCAATATTCCAACAGTGTTCTAACCAAAGACCTGTACAGCCACAACATGACCTCCCAACTCTGATACTCAATGCTCTGACCAATAAAGGAAAGCATACCAAATGCTGCCTTCACTATCCTATCTACCTGCGACTCCACTTTCAAGGAGCTCTGAACCTGCACTCTAAGATCTGTTGTGGTTCTGTTCGCCGAGCTGGAAGTTTTTGTTGCAAACGTTTCGTCCCCTGGCTAGGAGACATCATCAGTGCTCTGGAGCCTCCTGCGAAGCTCTTCTTTGATGTTTCTTCCGGTATTTATAGTGGTCTGTCCTTGCCGCTATAAATACCGGAAGAAACATCAAAGAAGCGCTTCGCAGGAGGCTCCAGAGCACTGATGATGTCTCCTAGCAAGGGGACGAAACATTTGCAACAAAAACTTCCAGCTCGGCGAACAGAACCACAACAACGAGCACCCGAGGCACAAACCTTGAACTCTAAGATCTCTTTGTTCAGCAGCACTCCCTAGGACCTCACCATAAAGTGTAATTACTTCTCTGATCAAACTTCATTTTCCCATTCTCACTGTAACAATGGAGATGCCATAATGGGGGCTGTCTTTGGGTATTTTAAATACCCACCCTGCCCTATGTCTTTGATTTTTCTTTTGCAGACGGAGGGGCGTTTGAGGGTGAATTTGCCTCAAACACAAGTGTATTATGAACTTTGGCTTGGAGGTGAAGTGGAAAGAAAGGGAACCTCCTCTCAATAGGAAATCAAGAATTACTGGTTTGCAGCTGAAGTGAGATCCACAGACTAGCTGTTGGGTGGCAATGGTTGCAACTGGGACCCAAAGGGACTGGACTCTGGTTGCAGTGAGCTTGAGAGGCAGGGTTAAACGTATCCTCGATTGATGACGTGGGCTCTGCAAAGGGTGTTATTCTTGACCAATGAGTAGTTTAAGACTTGCTTTGACTACTGCTTTGTACAATCTTTGGACAACCCTTGCATTATGGTTGGACTGAACAGTGAGAAATTAAACCTCCAGAGGTTAAAATGATCCTTTGCCATAAACATTTCAACTTGGAACCGTGAACCTAGTTCTTCAAACCTTTATCCTCAGGTGTGTGGTTCCATTGGGTTAGCTGGAGTAGTTAATAGGCCTGATTATGGTCTAGCAATCTGCACTGTGCAACCCAGTTAATCAGGGCAAGGTCTTGCTGGCAGGTGGTTTATTTTTTCTTCCATCAATTCCTTTATTGATTCTGACCTCTGTGAACTGAATCGGCACTAGGATTGTCAGCTGACATCTGACAGCATGCATACATGCCCTTGCTGTATCATTTTTCACCAATTTCCTGATGATTTGGATAGCTGTTAGATTTATTAGTGCAAAATGTTCTTCAATCCCAATGTTTCTTTTGAGTTGCACAATTTGCATTGGTTTTATTACAAACATGACTAAAGACTGCAGGGATGAAAGGGATGATAAGCTGAACATGGTCCACGTTCAGAGGAAAAATGAAATGCTTAGAATACAGAATAATATATTCACCAACTTGTACTATTGTGAAGGAGCTGAAGTGGGAAAGGAAGCAGGTACTTTAATCTTCTATTGATCTTTACAATGGGACCTCTTGGTTTTTTGCAGTGCTTCCCAAAATACTTCAAATTGTGACCCCACATTGTTTCCTGAAACTTACCATGACCTCAGGGGTGTGGTTGGGTGGTGAGAGAAAGAGATAAGCATGTAAGATGGGGAGTGGGTACCACCTATAACGGTCTGTCTGAAACCTAATGGAGCTAAATGAAAACCAAATGACTGGAATCTGTCTAACCAGTTGCTGGCCCAGAACTGCTGACCTATAAAATGAGCAGCTTGTGATTTGAAGCCATTTGAACCGGACCACTGGCTTGAGCTAGCTAGAACTGGTTGGGACTAACTCAGCTCAAAGGAGAATAAGAGAAGTGACGTAAAGTACCAATCCTCATTTGGTGAAAGACTAATGAGGTAATGCTTTTGGTGCCCAAATAAATAGACAGTCAATCCATATAATATTTTGTAAATTCCACTTTGGAAATAGAACCAGTCTGAGTCAGGGTTGGGATACAGATGAATTCTGACCTCACACCTTTAAGGCATTGTCTGAGCTGAGATGCCACTTTTTAAAAAAAATATAAAACCTTTAGTTATCTTGAGAATGTGACTTAAAAGTAGTTCTGCGATTTACATAATGAACCAAAATCATAACCCATTCTAAAGGATGAAAGATGACAAAGGTACAGTTAGTAAGTTTGCAGATGACACCAAAATTCGAGGTGTAGTGGACATCGAAGAGGGTTACCTCAGATTACAACAGGATCTGGACCAATGGGCTGAGAAGTGGCAGATGAAGTTTAATTCAGATAAATGCGAGGTGTTGCATTTTGGGAAAGCAAAACTTAGCAGGACTTAAGGTCCTAGGGAGTGTTGCTGAACAAAGAGACGTTGAAGTGCAGGTTCATAGCTCCTTGAAAGTGGAGTCACAGGTAGATAGGATAGTGAAGAAGGCGTTTGGTATGCTTTCCTTTATTGATCAGAGTATTGAGTACAGGAGTTGGGAAGTCATGTTGTGGCTGTACAGGACAGTTGTTGGAATATTGTATGCAATTCTGGTCTCCTTCCTATCAGAAAGATGTTGTGAAACTTGAAAAGGTTCAGAAACGATTTACAAAGGATGTTGCAAGGGTTGGAGGATCTGAGCTACAGGAAGAGGCTGAACAGGCTGGGGCTGTTTTCCCTGGAGCGTCGGAGGCTGAGGGGTGACCTTATAGAGGTTTACAAAATTATGAAGGGCATGGATAGGGTAAATAGGCAAAGTCTTTTCCCTGGGGTCGGGGAGTCCAGAACTCGAGGGCATAGGTTTAGGGTGAGAGGGGGAAGATATAAAAGAGACCTATGGAGCAACTTTTTAACGCAGAGGGTGGTATGTGTATGGAATGAGCTACCAGAGGATGTGGTGGAGGCTGGTACAATTGCAACATTTAAGAGGCATTTGGATGGGTATATGAATAGGAAGGGTTTGGAGGGATATGGGCCAGGTGCTGGCAGGTGGGACTAGATTGGGTTGGGATATCTGGTCGGCATGGATGGGATGGACCAAAGGGTCTGTTTCCATGCTGTACAGTCATAGGACTGTATAATAATTGAGGTTTGTTAAATATATCATTTTACTTGTATGACACTAATCTTTTGCTATAAATTCTGTCTCTTGTGGTCCTACTCCTCAACCACCTGAAGAAAGAGCAGTGCCCAAAACTAGTGCTTCCAAATAAACCTGTTGGAATATAACCTGCTGTTGTGATTTTTTTTGAAACTTTGTCCACCCCAGTCCATCACCGGCACCTCTACATCCATGGATATCAGTTTGGCCAGACCACAGTTAGTTCAGTTGATTGTGCAGTGTAAACCAGCCACCCAATGATGCCATCAGCATGAATTCATTTTGGGCCCTGGCTGTGTTTACTATGTGGTCCTGCCTTTCAACCTTGACCTTGCCTGAGGCATGGCAACCCTCTGGTTAAACCACCACCAGTCATATCTATCTACTGAGAAAGTAGTCTTACGGTCCTCCTGGGATTATGACTTTACCTATGTTGTGACCTCTGGAAGGGGACGTGGTGTCCCTAGTAAAAGTACCTAACATCTAAAGACAGCCAGCTGTTTTCTCCTACTTGTTGCTGTAATCTCGTTGGCGGTCAGTAAGCAACTAAGAGCCTTTACAGTTAGTGTACAAATTGCCTGTGCCTCCTGTGAGGAAGTAAAAAGGACCAAGAGAGATCCTGGTAACATCGCAACAACTGCTGGGGACTGGTCTATTGTGCTGTAGTTCCAGGTATGTGTTTTTTTTTACAAATGGTGGAGCAAAAAAAAAAGTAATGGCTTTCTTTATCTGTGTGTGAGATGGGTTTTAGAGGTTTAGAGTTTTAACTAGAAGCGTCACATGTCAGTTGACAGTTTAGTTGTGTACTTATGGTTAGAATCATTTAGTTACTGTTAAGTAAAGAAACCTGGTCTGTGTTTTTTTTTTGTTAACCTGGCCTATCCAATAGATAAATTGGGGTCCTTGAGGATTTTGAGTACTCTTTTTGATGAAATGTATTGCTTTTATATTGTCTCTGGGAATACCACGTTTTGATTTCCCTTGTGATGCCTCGTGGAACACCATCCTGTGTTAGAAATCCTTTTGGTAGAATGAAACAGCAATGGAGGGGATTTCTGAGAGATGACTCAAATTGTGGGGCTGGAACTCCCAAGGGAGGTTTCACGATTCTACAGCCAACGTGAAATTCAGTTCGACTGGTTGTAGAATACATATTCGAGCTGCCTTCAATTGCATGCACCACAGTTTGAAACTTTGCCCATCGATGGTGATAGTGATGATGGTGAGTTCTAGTGACATCATCTTGCCTGTTTCATCGCCCAGCATGCTCTGGGTCTGGTCACTCCAGTGGCCAAGCTGTACCTGCACCTAACATTGTGATTCATGTACAAGCACACCCAGATTCCTCTATAGTAGAGCATTTTGCAGTCCATGTCCATTTCAAGAATATATTGTTTTTCTGTTCTTCCTGTCAAAATGGGCAACCTTACATTTTACTCCATCTGCTAAATTTTGCCTGCACCTTTTAACTTTCCTATGTCCCTTTTGCAGACTCTATATTAAGGTCATAAGATGTAGGAGGAGAAGTAGGCCACTCAGCCCATCAAATCTGCTACACCAGTCAATGAGATCGTGGCTAATCTGATAACTTTCAACTCTACATTCCTGCCTTTACCCCATAAACCTTAATTGCCTTCATGATCTGTAGAGGTCTATCTCAGCCTTGAATATACTTAATGACCCAGCCTCAACAGTAAAGAATTCCACGGATTAGCTGCCATGTGAGAGAAGGATCTCTGAATTAAATGGCTGACCCCTTATTCTGAGATTATAACCTTCTGGTCCTAGACACACTCCACAGAGGGAATCAGCTCCGTATCTGCCAGGTCAAGTTTCCTAAGAATCTTGTATGTTTCAATAAGGTTGCCTCTTACTCTCTTAAAATCCAATCAGTGCAGGCCCAATCTGCTGAACCTGTCCTCATAAGCCAGTATCTCCATACCTAGTATCAGCCTGGTGAACATTTGCCAGTGCCAGTGCATCCTTCTCCTCGATAAGGGGTCCAAAAGTGTTTTCTGTATTCCAGCTGTGGTGTTGACTAGTGACTTGTATAGTTTTAGCAAGACCTTCCTATTTTTGTATTTCATTCCTTTTGAAATAAAAGACATTTCATTTGTTTTCTCTATTACCCCCTGAACTTGGGTGCTAGCTTTTTGTGATTTAGGAATAAGGACTTGCACATTGCACTGTGCTTTCTACACCCTTTCTCTATTTAAATAATATTTACTCTTCTTCCTGCCAAAATGCATAGCTTCACATTTTCCCACATTACATTCTGTCTGCCAAGTTCTTTTGCCCACTTACTTAGCTGGTCTATAACCCTCTAGACATTCTTGTCATTCTCATCACTTGCCTTTCAATCTATGTTTGTATCCTCTGCAAATTTGGCTACAGTGAATTTACCTCCCTCATACAAATGATTTATATGTTGTAAATAATTGTGGCCCTAGCACTAATCCCTGTAACACTCCATCACCCTTTATTCCAACTCTGTCTTTAATTAGTTAGCTAATACTCTATCCATGCTAACTTATTACCTCCAACACCACCATGGACTCTTATCTGAAGTACCCTAATGTGTGGTACCTTTTATCCTCATAACTTTGTCCTAGCTATCTTTTGTAGTCAATTTAGCTGACCTGAAACATTATTTTACAAGATGGAAAGCTGCCACTACTTGTGCTTTGGTATTCAGATTTGCGTTGAGCAATGCCTGTGCTGCATTTGCGACAGAGGAAGGCAATGGACTTAGAAAATGCATGATTCACTGGCCTCTGTTTTCTCTGGTCCTGCTTTTTAGTCAGCTGAGCTTTTTCACTACAAAATAGCACAGGAACAGGCCCTTTGGCCCACCAAGCCAGCACTCATTACTCTTCCTTATTTCGACCCACTACTTATCATCCATACATGGTTTCTATCCCTCCTTTCACCTCCCCGTTCATGTGTCTATCAGGATGCTCCTTAAACATTGCTAACATGTCTGCTTCCACTGCTTCCACTGCCTCCACTGGCAGTGTGATCCAGGCACCCACAATCCTCTGAAATATTTTCCCTGCACTTCTCCCCTAAATTTTCCCCCCCCCTCACTTTGAACCTGTGCCCTCTTGTAATTGACTTTTCCACCCTGGGGAAAAAAGCTTCTGACTATCCACCTTATCTGTTCCCCATATAATTGTATACAGAGTAGACCTCTTATCAGGTTTGTTTTCACTGGAAAGACGAAGGCTGAGAACCATCAGTTTATCTGACCTCTCCTCATAACTAAAACCCTCAAGACCAGGCAATATCCTGGTAAACCTTCTCTGCATACTCAGCCACACTACCAGAAGAACGTGGTAATCAGAACTGCATGTGATATTCCAAATGTTTGAGCTAAAGTTTTATTCAGCTGTAACATAACTTGCCGACATTTATATTTGATGCCCCAGCCGATGAAGGCAGGCGTGCTGTGTGCCTTTTTGAATAGCTTATCTACATGTGTCCCCACTTCCAGAGATCTGTGGACCTGTACACTCAGATCTCTGTCAGTGCCCCGAAGGGTTCTGCCATTCATTCTATAATTCACTGTTGAATTTGATCTTCCAAAGTGGATCACCTTGCATTTGGTCAGATTAAATTTGTATGCCATTTCTCTGCCCAAATCTGTAATCTATCTGTATCCTGCTGTATCACTTGACAGTCCTCCTTCGCTGCAATTCTGCCAATTTTGGTGTCATCTGCAAACTTAGTAGTCAGCCCAACTACATTTTCCTCCAGGTAATTTACAAACAACAAAGGTCCAAGCATTGCTCCCTTTGGAATATCACCAATTACTGATTTCCGTTCTGAAAAGCACCCTTACACCACTACTGTCTTCTATGACCAAGTATTATATCCATCTAGCCAGCACACCCTGGATCCCATGAAACTCCACCTTCTGTACCAGCTACCATGAGATACCTTACCTTATCAAGTACCTTACTAAAGTCCAGGTAGCCAACATCCACTGTCCTTCTTCTCACTTCCTCAAAAAAAATCTCTAGTTGGGGAGGCATGACCCTCTCGCACAAACCCATGCAGCCTATCACAAGCAGTCCATTTGCTTCCAAATGTAAATAAATTCTGTGTCTCATGATCTTCAACATCTTCCCTACCACTGATGCCCTGCTCACCAGGCGATAATTACTTTGTTTAAGAAGGGAAACAGAGATAATCTAAGGAACAACATTGGCCATTTTCCAGTCCTCTGGAACCTCACCTGAGGCCAAAGAGAATGCAAAGATATCTGTTAGGGCCTCCGCTATTTCCTCCTGTGCCTCTCACTGTATCCTGGGATAGATCCCATCTGGCCCGAAGAGCTTGTGTACCTTAACACATTCCAAGACACCTAATACTTCCTCCTGCATTATGTTGACCTGCCTGAGAGTATTCTCACACCTTTCCCTAATGTCAACATCCCTTAGGCTCCGCTTCTGGCAAGTACCAATTTAAAGTACTCCTTAAAGATGTCACCCATTTCCTCTGGCTCCACACACGACCATCCTCCTTTATCCTTGAGTGCACCTACACTTTCCCCTAGTTACCCTCTTGCTCCTAATATATGTATAAAATGCGTCGGGATTCTCCTTAACCCTGCTGGCCAAGAACGTTTCTTAGCCTTCCTAACTCCCTGTTTGAGGTCTTTCCTACTTTCTCTGTATTCTTCAAGAACTTCATCTGTTTTTAGTGCCTAGACCGTGGGTATGGTGTTTTTTTGTATAAGCTGATAATTTCCCCGGTCATCCAAGGTTCCTGAATCCTGCCATTCACATTGTTCATTTTCACAGGAGCATGCCTGTCCTGCACTCAAGTATTCAAAAACTTAAGGAATTATGGTCCCTATTCCCAAAATGCTCCCCCACTGAAACTTTGATCACCTGGCTGAGCTCATTTCTCAATACTAGGTCTAGTATGGCCCCCACCCTTGTGCACTATTCACATACTGTTTTTAAAAAAAACCCTCTTGGAAGCACCTAACAAATTCTTTCCCATCCAAACCCCTAGCACCAAGGGAGTCCCAGTCAATATTATCCGAAGGACGCAGGCAGGGAATATTTTGTTTGAGTAATCAAATGTTGGATAATGCAGTTTAGCCAAGCATCGGGACCTTGCGATCTTGTTCGGATAATCTGAAATCCGGATACTCAGGATTCCTCTGTACATATCTCCTCTTCTATCTCCCACTGGCAGCTGGGAGGTCTGTAGTACGATGCTAGATTGTGATTGCACCCTTCCTATTCCTGAGCTGTACCCATAATGCCTTGCTGCAAGATCCCTCCAGGGTGTCCTCCCTCAACACAGCTGTGATCTGCTCCCTAACCAGTAATTCAACTTCCCCACCTTTTTTACTTTCTCCTCTGTCTTGTCTAAAACATCACTATCCCAGAACATTAAGCTGCCAATGCTGTCACTCTTTCAACCATGGCTCTATGATAGCAGCAACAATATAATTGCATGCTTTAATCCAGGCTCTAGGTTCATACACCTTGCTTTGAAGCAAATACAGCCCTGGTTTCCAGTTGTGCTCTTCCCCTGTGATGTCAGCAGGATGCTTCCCTGGAATGGGTGTCTGCTGGGTCCTCCTGAAAGGAACGTTCCTGAACTGAAACTAGATAAACAATAATGCCTTTTTTGCCTGAATGGGACTGACTTTCACCTCTCCTCTTCCAATGTCTTTCCAGTCAGCCTACAGAGGTCACAGTCATCAGTGTTGATGTCAACCATCTTCTGTCTCACTTGCAGGTGGGAGAAAGTGAGGGCTGCAGATGCTGGCGATCAGAGTCGAGAGTGTGGTGCTGGAAAAGCACAGCAGGTCAGGAATCCTGATGAAGGGCTTGTGCCTGAAACGTCGATTCTCCTGCTTGGATGCTGCCTGACCTGTGCTTTTTCAGTACTCACTTGCAGGTGTCCTTGTATTGGAGGTATGAAAGCCAGGAGGCTGTGACCCAATGGTCAGTTCACTGTACAGAAGGTTGTTGAGAGTACAGCTGTTCTTTAATATATGTGACAAAGCTAGTGCAGATATTATTGCCTCAGCAAGAGTGAATGTTAATGGAATTAGAATGCTGTATGACCTCTGAGTTGATGATCTTATTCTGTGAAGAGATCCTGAGGACACCTCTAAGACAAAGATGAAAGCTGTTCAGCCTTTCCTGCTGTCTAGCATATGTGGTCCAGATCTCTTCACTGTAGAAACATGCACTGCAGACCTGAAAGTGTCTTTGAGTTATCCAAACTCTGTTCTGATTGACTTGGTGTTAAAACTCATTCGTACTTGTGTTGAATAGTGAGTCATAAGGTGCCCTGTATGCACTTTCTCGCCTTCTCTGGAAGCTGGGTGATTGTTCATCTGACTTGCATGTTGAAATTATCCTATGAAATATTGGTTACTTTATATGTTCATATGAAACTTTAAATAGTGAGCTGTTTTTTAAAGTAATACAGGGGAATCTCGATTATCTAAACGAGATGAGTGGGCACTATTTCGTTTGGATAATTGATTGTTCGTTTAATTGATTCAGTGCCTTTCCTCTGGGGCTCAAGAGTTTTCTATTAAGTCTGCTCCCCGTTCAGGAGACGAGCAGCAGCACAGTGCACGCGAGTCCTCGCCTGCCCCTGTCCCCACCCCCTCTCCCAGGGCAGTCGGACTGGACACCAACAACAAGGTGGCTGCTGCTGGTGCTGCCTTTTGATGGGGTAAGTCTCCAAATAAGTGTGTGTGTATGTACTAAGTTTTTACTGTAACTTCTTTTGACAGGTTTCGCCTCTGTCCTGTACAGGACAATGTTAGAGAGATTATCTGGAGGAGGGGAATTTAGGGTGCACGCCTGAGTAGAACTCCAGGGAAAGTGTGGGAAGAGAGAGAGGGTGGGAGGTCAGTCATTTAGAGACTACCTGCACTCCCATCAGTCCAGACTGTTCTCAGCAACACTTTTAATCACTATATACAAAAAATGCAATCAGTGTTGGAGACACGTTTTTGATGTAATATTTCTGTTGGGACCTTGCAATCGCCTTCACATAATCCGATTTTTGGATAATTGGTATTCAGATAGTCGAGGTTCCCATGTAAATGGAGGAGTTTTAACATTTTGTGCTTTGATAAATGTAGGCAGGAAAAGGACATCAGACTCCAATCTTCATCCTATCTTGTGAATAATTGTTCATCCCATACACTGATCATCCCGTTCTGTGTTATCCTTTCATAACCAAAAGCAAAAAAACCACTAGAGATCTGCAGCTGTTTCAGAAGGTTTCACTCTGGCAAAACAAAATTTGTTGTGACGGCTTATCAATGCTGCAAAGGTCCTGTTTGATGACTTAGTTACAAATAACTTACTTCCATCATCTGTACGCAATGATTACCTAATTTTTCAGGAATTCACTTGGTGTCTTTCTGAAAACATGTTTCTAGGCAAGTCTCCCACTCCTGTTACCCAGGTTTTTCCACTATCCAGAGTCACTCCTCCAGCTTACTAATTTTTACTGGTGACTCTTTTTTTTTCTCTACTTGATTCCATCAGCTTCAATTTCGTAATGTTTGGGCTTTGTGATTTTGAAAAAAAAATCCATTGTTGAGTTCTTATGGGGGAAGTTGTGGAGTCCTAGATTTGCACCTTCCCATGATGAGCTCCGCTCTAGGTAGTGGTGACATTAAATACTATTCAAGATTAGGGGATTAATTGTTGTCATTCACTCATTGGCAGTCCTTTGCAGACAAAGATGACTCGCTTCCATTCTCTGGGAGAGTCCACGGATGGTTATGCAGACTGATCTGGCTTCTGCGGGTGCTGTTATACCTGGGGCAGAAGTGGGAAGGAGTAGATGGGGTGTTGGTGTGGCAGCAGGCTGTTCTTGCCTGACTTCTGGTTTTTCCTGATGGCAAGTGCTCAGCGCCTTCCTAGGTACTCCTCCTTTACTTTGGGCAGTCTTGGACCAGTGATCCCCAAATGTCTCTCGGAACCCTTGAGGCTGCACTGATGAAGTGCAGGATATCACTGAACTGTTTCCTCTGACCACCTGGGGCACATCTACTGTTTCAAAGGTGGCAGTAGAGCACCTACTTGGAGTCTTGTGTCAGTTGTGCAGATGACGTGCCAAGCCGATCATAACCGATCAACGGTGGTCAGTGCCTCTGCTGGTGTTGGTCAAGAATGCTGGTGTTGGTGCATCTTTGTTCCCAGTCGAATCTTGTGCAGGCAGCATTGGTGGTACTGCTCCAAACGTTTGAGGTGTCGGCTGCGGACAGTCCATGTCTCAGCCATATAGGAGGGTGGGAACCATGAGCTGTATACCATGAGCTTAGTGTCAATTCTGATATCCCCAAGCACCTTTTCTCTCAAGTTACCTGAAGGCTTCACTAGCACAATAGAGGCAGTGCTGGATCTCTTCATCAATAGTTGCTTTGGCTGACAGGGCATTGCTGAGGTATTGGAGGTGGCCAGTATTCATCAAGGCCTCTCGTGGACTTTGCAGAGCGAACCCCCTGATAATGAATGCTGTTGCTGGAGAGCCTTCATCAGGGTGAGACCCATGCTCTCATGTCTTTGTAAAGGTGCTATGTTCTGGAGTTTGTTCTCAGATTGCACATACACAAACATCACCTGCATACTGCCGCTTGATAACACTGGTTGGAGCGACTTTGGTTTTGGCTTGAATGTGGCAGAGGTTGAATAATTTCACACAGATTCTATAGGTTAGCTCTACTCCAGTGGGGAGCTTGTTAACAGTAAGGTGAAGCATTGTAGTAAGGTAAACAGAGAACAGTGTTGAGGCGATGACATAGCCTAGCTTGACACCAGTCCAAATGGGGAATGGGTCAGTGGTGGAGCCATTTGCCATTACCACAACTTCCATTTTGTCATGGAACAGGTGAAGGATGGGGGCAAACATTCTGGTGTAGCCAAAACTGAGAAGGGCGCTCCATAATACTTCGTGATCAACAGTGCCAAAGGCCTTTGTGGCAGCCATGTATAGAGGTAGGTTCTTTTCTCTGCATTTCTCCTGCACCTGTCACTTGGTGAAAAGCATGTTGTGCCCCTCCATGGCCAAAAACCACACTACGATTTCCAGAAGGGGTTCCTCAGCTATAGGGAGGAGACTGTTGAGGAGGACATTGGCGATGACTTTTCCAACGGTTGACAGCAGGGAGATTCCCCTGAAGTTGGACTTGTTCCCTTTTTTTGAAAATATTCATGACAGTGGCATCTTGGAGCTCTCCTGGGATGCTCTCCTCCTTTCAGATAAGGCAGTCAAGGGCATGTAGCTGCACTGGGAGCTCAGTGCCTCCACACTTCGATGCCTCAGCAGGGATACTGTCTGTTCCAGCAGCCTTGTTCTTGAACTGGCGGATGGCCTTCTCTACTACTCGTGGGGCTGGGGCGTTGCTGAGCTCGTGGTGTGTAGTGTGCTGTGGGATATGGTCAAGGACGCTCTGATCAACAACACAGTCCTGGTTGTTGAAGTGCCCCCCCCACATATCTTGTTTGTGGGCCATTCGTTGGACCTCCAGTGCTTTTTCCACCCATCACTTGTTCTAACCATCACTTGTTCTTTATGCTCGTTTCTGGACCTCTGCCTTTAGCCGCCTGTAAGTCTGCCTTTATTCTTCCACATTTGCTTGTTGTTTTACACTCGGAAATGCCATGGAGGTTTAACTGTTCGTGGATCCCCCGATTTATTCTCATCAAACCAGTCTTAATGTTTCCTTGTTGAATGACTGACTGACTGGGTTTTTGTAGGCGTTGATGATGGCAGTTTGAAGGGTGGACCAGAGTCCGTTGAAATCCAAGTCTGTGTCACCGAGGGTCACTAGGTTTGTGGAGAAGAGTTAGTTGTATGAGGCAATTTATTCTGGCTCTTTACCTCTGAACTTTTTGCAGCGCTGCTTCTGTTTTCTCTGCTGTGGCGAGGCTATATTTAGGTCCAGGATAAACCTAATCGGGGAGTGGTCTGTCCACCTGTCGTCAGGTCCTGTCATGGCTCTGACAATGTAATCAAGGAGATGCCAGTGTTTGGAGTTGTCTTGTATTTGTCTCTTTGGTGGAAGTCTGTTGGTGATGAGGTTGTGTTCACGGTATTTGGTCAGGCGAAGGATGCTGTTGGAGTTTTGCTTCCTTACTCCTTTCCTGATTTACATTGCCTCAAAGGTCTGCACTTTTGCCAACTATGGCTTTGAAGTCACTGAGGAGGATTAATTTGTCCACTGCAGGGACCTGAGAGAGATTGGTCAAGGCTGGAGTAGATTTTCTCCTTGTCCTCCGCTGCTGCATTGAGCATTAGTGCATATGCACCGAATACCATGACATACAGGTTCTGAACAAGACCGCAATTTCCCCATAGACGTGGTTGACGATGCTCTCCACCGCATCTCCTCCACTTCCTGCTCCTCTGCCCTTAAACCCCGCCCCTCCAATCGCCGCCAGGACAGAACCCCACTGGTTCTCACCTACCACCCCACCAACCTCCAGATGCATCGTATCATCCTTCGTCATTTCCGCCACCTCCAAACAAACTTCACCACCAAGGATATATTTCCCTCCCCACTCCATCAGCATTCCAGAAAGACCACTCCATCTGCTACTCCCTCGTCAGATCCACACCTCCGACCAACCCAACCTCCACTCCCAGCGCCTCTCTCTCTCTCACATATAGGATGTTTTAATTTAGAAAATGTCTCGGTTTTTTTTGTAACAAAATAGAATGAGTAGTTGTTCAATTTTGAGTTAGAAGTGACAAAATGTTTTTAAGTCTTCAAAAGTGGAAAAGAATGGTGGTTTTGGCAGCAAATACCAGAGACTCGGGGCCCATTCTTTTTTTTTAATCCCATGTTTGCCTTAATTGGTTTGGCACAGGGTCAAGCAGAAAATACAAAGGAAATTCAACTTGCAGTTAAAAACCGAAATATAGATGTAAAATATTGCTATTCCAGTACTCGCACTCAGCCTCTTAAAATGAGTCTCTCATCCTGGAGCATATTAATTTTGCTTACAAAGTAATTCTGAAACTATAAAATATAACCTCGCCAAAACAAAAAGCTTATTAAAACTACAGCATAATTACAGGTAAGTAGAACTATTCTCCAAAGAATGTACTGCTTTATTGAGATTTCTGTAAACTCTACATTAAAAGCAGCCAGTTGGAAAATATTTGTGTACAGTCCATTGAGTTGGTAAATTATTAAGCCCATTAAAATTACCTGAGTGATTCTTGTTGGCTGTAGCAGGGTGCTGAGTGTTTGAAATCAAAACATCAGAGACATTTCTTCACTGCAACTGGTTATTCTATGCAATGGTAAGTGACCAACATGGGTGGTGAATGAATGGCATGTGATGCGAACTGCTTGATCCAGTTAAAGAAACAGCAGTGTACCTCCCTTTTATTCCTGCTGTTTCGCCCAACACCTCATAATTCCACCCCCCCGCCACTTTCTTTTTTGTGTAGACATGCCTTTTCTTTCTAGTTTCTGAATTAATTTACTGTATGCTTGGATTAGAGGTGGAAGTTAGTTACTCCTCTACAGTATTGCTCATCCCGTCTATCCTCCTTCCCTTGAAATGTTAATGGTAGTGACTAGCAAATGTGCTGTTTTATTGTTAGGGGTGGGTGGGCATGTGACTGTTTATTTGCCTCGGAGCAAGTCTGTCTTGTAGGACGTTTACAGTACTCCTATGTTTGAAAGGAGTTTTTTTTAAAAAAAGTGCAAATGGCTTCTTTGTTTGTTGTAAAATTGCTATTTACAAATCAGTTGAATTTTTAGACCTGAACAATGCTATAACCTAGCTGCAAATGTGTTGCTGGTCAAAGCACAGCAGGCCAGGCAGCATCTCAGGAATAGAGAATTCGACGTTTCGAGCATAAGCCCTTCATCAGGAATAAGAGAGAGAGCCAAGCAGGCTAAGATAAAAGGTAGGGAGGAGGGACTAGGGGGAGGGGTGATGGAGGTGGGATAGATGGAAGGAGGTCAAGGTGAGGGTGATAGGCCGGAGTGGGGTGGGGGCGGAGAGGTCAGGAAGAGGATTGCAGGTTAGGAGGGCGGTGCTGAGTTGAGGGAACCGACTGAGACAAGGTGGGGGGAGGGGAAATGAGGAAACTGGAGAAATCTGAATTCATACCTTGTGGTTGGAGGGTTCCCAGGCGGAAGATGAGGCGCTCCTCCTCCAGCCGTCGTGGTGTTGTGTTCTGCCGGTGGAGGAGTCCAAGGACCTGCATGTCCTCGGTGGAGTGGGAGGGAGAGTTAAAGTGTTGAGCCACGGGGTGATTGGGTTGGTTGGTTCGGGCGGCCCGGAGGTGTTCTCTAAAGCGTTCCGCAAGTAAGCGGCCTGTCTCACCAATATAGAGGAGGCCACATCGGGTGCAGCGGATGCAATAGATGATGTGTGTAGAGGTACAGGTGAACTTGTGGTGGATATGGAAGGATCCCTTGGGGCCTTGGAGGGAAGTGAGTGTGGAGGTGTGGGCGCAAGTTTTACATTTCCTGCGGTTGCAGGGGAAGGTGCCAGGGGTGGAGGTTGGGTTGGTGGGGGGTGTGGATCTGACGAGGGAGTCACGGAGGGAGTGGTCCTTGCGGAACGCTGATAGGGGAGGGGAAGGAAATATATCCTTGGTGGTGGGGTCCGTTTGGAGGTGGCGGAAATGGCGGCGGATGATACGTTGTATGCGGAGGTTGGTGGGGTGGTAGGTGAGAACCAGTGGGGTTCTGTCTTGGTGGCGGTTGGAGGAGCGGGGCTCAAGGGCGGAGGAGCGGGAAGTGGAGGAGATGCGGTGGAGGGCATCGTTGATCACGTCTGGGGGGAATCTGCGGTCCTTGAAGAAGGAGGCCATCTGGGCTGTGCGGTGTTGGAATTGGTCCTCCTGGGAGCAGATGCGGCAGAGACGAAGGAATTGGGAATATGGGATGGCGTTTTATAACCTAGAGAAACATTTGATGGTGGTCATTGGAATTTAGAAGAAAGCTATTTTGTCATTATGCCCATGGCTGCTGCTTTTTTGAAGCTGCCCATTCTAGTTTGTAATTAATTAGATATTAGGAGCCATGTGCAAGTTCTCAATTTTGCCACTGTGTACTGTATACTGTACTACATAACTGATGACTATAAGATGTAGGATCAGAGATTAGGCCATTCAGCTCATTGTCTGCTCTGCCATTCAATCATGGCTGAAAGTTTCTCAACTCCATCAGTCAAGATAATCAAGAACCTATCTATCTCCATCTTAAATATACTCAATGACCCGCCCTCCACAGCCTTCTGTGGCAATGAATTCCATAGATTCACCACTCTGGCTAACGGCATGTCTCCCATGTCTCCTCCTCTCTGTTCTAAAATGTCTGTAGTGATGTAGACTGCATCCATCAGAATGTTTGTTTATGAAATTGTGCATGTTGTTTGGAATTTGAGGTGCCTTGGGTGGAAATTTCATCGAATGACTAAATTGTTATGCCATGTGGTTGAAGGGTTCCCCTGCCCTCATGACCTGTCCTACCTGTTCATCTTCCTTCCCACCTATCTGCTCCACCCTCCCCACTGACCTATCACAATTATCCTTGACCTGCATCCACTTATCACCTTCCCAGCTACCTGCTGCATCCCCACCCCCTATTTATCTTAACCCCCTTTCCTCACCACGTTCCTGATGAAGGGCTTATGCTCGAAACGTTGACACTCCTCCTTGAATACCTGTGTTTTTCCAGTGTCACACTTTTGATTCTGACTCTCCAGCATCTGCAGTCCTTACTTTCTCCTGGGTGGGAGGTGAGCTGATAGAAGAATGCTTCAGTGTGATTTGGGCAAGTTGAGTGAATGGGCAAATGTATGCCAGATGCAGTATAATGTGGATCAATGAGGTTATCTACTTTAATAGGTAGATGGGGGTTGGGGGGGGTGCGGGTGGAATCTTGTAGAAATGTTTAAAACCTTGACCGGACTGGACAGTGTAAACACAGGAAGGATGTTCCTAGTGACCACGGAGTGCAACACCAAGGATCACCATCTTAAGGATATGGGGTCATTTAAACTGAAATGAGGAGAAATGTCTTTACCCAGAGTTTGGTCAGCCTGTGGAATTCTCTGCCGCAGAAAACAGTCAAAGCTAAAATCTTGAATGTTTTCAAGAAGGATTTAGACAGAGTCCTTAGGGCTAAAAGGATATATATGAGAAAGGTGGGAGGAGGGTTCTTATTTTAATGATCATCTGTAATCATTTGAATGGTGGAACAAGCTAGAAGAGCCAAATGGTCAACTCCTCTTATTTTCTGCATTTCTATGGAGAATAATGAGTTCTTATTTGCAATGTGAGAATTTTTAGCAAACGATTGTGGATTAGACTCCAGTTCACATGGTCAGGGGCATTTTTTTTTCCTTTTGATTAGGGAAGGGTTTTTGGTTTCAGTTTGAGCAGTTCTACAGTTTTTTTGGCTGAAGCAGAATATGTTGAGAGAGAGAGATGACAGTTTAAACCTTTTTTAAAAATAGGTTATTTCAATGTAAGGAGTTTGGTGAAAGGTCCAGAGCAGAAGGGTTTGGTTAAAACCCTGAAAGGGTTACTTGAAGCTGAGAAAATTTAATGTCAAGTTTATGAAGGCACTAGAAAGAAACTGAGATTCTCAACACTGGGAGTTGAAGCCATAGTTAAATTGAGCTATATAGGAATAATAGAAAAAGGATTTTTGTCCCAGTAAGCATATTGTAAAGAGTGCTTTTGAGATTAATGGGATTGCATTTTTGCTGTCGGTTTTGAAGTCTTTAAAAACTGTTGTATATAAATACTTTGAGGTATTCTATTTTAATTTTAATTTCTTTTATGTGAACGTCTGTTTTATTATTAAAATTATATCTGCAACTTTGTGAGAGACCAAATCATCAAGAACAAATCCACAATATGGTCTGTCAAGCCAAGTTTCAGTCTGGGATCTGATTTGTTCAATAATCGCATTTGCTGGATCATAACAGCAGAGACTATAATTGAATTTGATTGGATGTATTTATAGAGGAGGAGGAAGAATTGGGGAATGTGGTCAGTAGGTAGCATTGATCTCTCTTCCCATTAATAAAATCTGTTAGCTGTTTTCAACATTTTTTTTCTTTATGAAATGTGGCATTGCTAGCTAAGTTAGCAATTATTGTCCATTCAGAATTGCTGTGATGAATGTGGTGGTGTGTGCTGCCACTTTCAGCCCCTGCAGTCTCTGGTGTTGGTACACATTGCTGCAGAGGCCTGTAAAGGTCAAGTCATTGAGTCTCTTCAAGACAGGTTCTTGATTAGTAAGGGGATCAAGGGTTATGGAGGGAAGGCAGAGGAATGGCATTGAGAAAGATGTCAGCCAGACTCGAAGGGTTGAACAACCTAATTCTGCTCCGATATTTTAGGGTCTCGGGGAACATCCACAGTAACATTTGGGATTTCCAGAACTTTGACCCAGAGATACTGAAGGAGCTACAACCTACTTTCAAGTCAGGATGTTTTGTGGCTTGGAGGGAGATTTGTCATTGCTTTCTTGCATTTTTATCCCTTGTTCTTCAAGTTTATAGAGGTCACTGGTATAGAAGGTGCTGGATTGGCAAGTTCCTCTGGTGTGTTTTTGTAGATGGTACACACTTCTCCAATCTTTCGAGCATTGGGGTGTCACTCAAGCAAGCTGTTTTGTCTTGGATTGTGTTAAGTTTCCCAAGTGGTGTTGGAGCCATACTCAGCTAGTCACAAAGAGAATATGCATTCATGACTTGTGCCTTTTAGACGTTGGACAGGCCTTGGTGGGGGGCACAGATGAATTATTTGCCATAGAATTCTCCACCTCTGCCATGTTATTGTAGCCACAGTATTTATGCAAGTTCATGTAAATGGGCAATGGTTGGCTATTCTCTTGCTGGAGATGGTCATTGCTTGGCACTTGTGTGGTGCAACGCATCAGTCAGAGACTGGCTGCTATCTATGTGGTGTTGCAGGTCTGATCTGCTGGAAGAACTTAGCTTACAGTTGACTTCAGTGCTTTAGAGCTGGATAAGGGATGATTCTGATTTGCTAAGTACACAATGCTTACTAGAAATAGACATGGGAGGACAAGGTTAGCCTTCATTCCTGAACTCCCAAGTTCCAAGGAATAGCTTGCTGGTGTTCACTTATGAAGAATGGCGACTTGTGCTGGAATCATCTGTGTAATTATAATCTAGAAAATGTTGAAGACCTTCCTTTCATGAAAGGCAAAGAAATGGGGAGTGGAGGGGAGAAAAAAGACCAGGATGCCAGAAACCCCTCAAATTGCATTAAATACTATAGGAATGATTTTAACACACGAGATGGGTAGGGGGAAAACAACTCTGGTGGAAGTTGGGATCGCATTTAAGCCCTTGTGTGAATGCTCTATCTTTGTGCATGAAATTGATAGAATCGTAGAATCCCCGGATTGTCTGAAGAGGCCATTCGGCTCATCAGGTTAGCATTGAGCCCACAAAGGGTATCTCTCCCAAGACCCAGCCCCCAACCTATCCCCACTTAACCTGTATATTCCTGTACATTATGGGCAATATAGCATAACCCCATCCACCTATCCTGCATATCTTTGGACTGTGGGATTAAACCGGAGCACCTGGAGGAAACCCACGCAGACATGTGGAGTTTGCATGCAGAATGTCTCCCGAGGCTGGAATCAAACCCAGCTCACCTAGAGCTGTGAGGCATCAGTGCTAACCATCCTGCCACCTGCAAAATAATAATAGTTTAATTTTGAGTTTCAGTGAGCACTCCCGGGTCAGGTCGGTGCAAGAGTTCCTTCTGTTTTATCTTGCCATGTGCCTTATTCCCGTCCTCCCAAAAAGCATTCACTACCTGCACCAGTGTAACATTTTGTACACTCACTATCCTATACACTGAGTAAATCTGCTAATTCAATACTTTGAAAAAGTTTATCCTGCTATTTCTGGATTCATCCCCAGAATGAAAGATAAGTGCACAAAATTCCCCAATTTCTGATTTTCAGACCCAGATTGGTTGACAGTACGGACTAGGTTTCTGCGCTTAGTAGGAGTTGCTCTTTGTTATAAGTAATTAGTCTCTAGCTGCAGGTCAACAGGTATTAAATATTGTCATAACTCTTGTAGTTAAAACACACACATATGCACACGCACTCTTGAGTGGTACCTGCTGATCTAAATGTTTCTTTGACTCCCCTTTTCAGAATGCTTTGACTGATTTGCAAGAGGTGTCGAGTGGCTAGCTCACTTGTAAAAAGTCTCTGATTTATTATTAAAGATCAGTGTATAGTAACTGCTGAAGGTCAGATTAACTAAATTCCTTCATGTTTAAAGTGAGTTTCCTTGCAGAGAAGGAGAAGCTGCCCGAGTTGGTGGAACTCAACCCTTCTCAGTGACTTGTTCCCTGCTCCAAACTGTCCAGTCACATGGGAAACAGTCGTCTCTCAATTGTTGGCAAGCAAAAGACCCTTGTCATCAGTAGCTGTCACCAGACCATAGACCAATCAGCAACTTGATGCCAGCCAGCGCTTTATCTGAATGCCGAAAGCTTTAGCACCTGTTTGTCTGTAACCACTTCGATTGTTGTTTATTCAAACTGCTAGTTATGCTTACCATGGGTGTCTAGTAACTTGCTTTCAAACCATGCAGCCATCCTTCTAAACGGAAGGTTTTAAAACAGTTCTTTCTCACTTCAGTCCATATTTATAAAAGGCATGGTCCTTTATAATATTTACAGGGGACTGGATTGAGGACACTATTTTACAACACTGGTTTGATGCTTTATTTTGTTTGTTGCCCTCCCTTGTACATTTCTCTCCAACTGCATTTTGATGGAGAAGCACAACGCTATTCACATTGAAAATAACCTATTGCAGCATTTACAGGGAAATTTTTTTATTCAGTCATGGGATAAGGGTGTCGCTGGCTAGGCTACCATTTATTACCCATCTCTAATTGCTGTGGGTATGGAGTCATGGAGTCCTATGTAGGCCAGACCAGGTAAGGATGGCAGTTTCTTTCCCTGAAGAACATTAGTGAATCAGGTGAGTTTTTCCAGCAATTGTTCATGGATTCATGGTCATCAGTAGACTCTTAATTCCAGATGTTTGTTGAATTCAAATTCCAACATCTGCCATGGCAGGATTTGCACCCACGTCCCCAGAGCGTTACCTGGATCTCTGGATTAACAGTCCAGCGATAATACTACCAGGCCATCTCCTCCCTTAAAATGTTACACCAAATCATTCAGTTGGGTTCCAGTGTACACTGGAATTGTACACTGTGCATTGAATTTAGCACGATATTTATAAATTATGTTTCTAACATTAATTTTTTAAAAATGCTAATCTAGCTTGCTGCATTTATTGAGTCAGGTTAATACTCAACTAATGTACATCATTGCATAAACATCTCATTTTGAGAAGGGTGTCATGGGAGAGGTTCAGGAGTGGGGAAGGGAATACAAACCTTTAATCAATCTATATTAAAATATGCCAGCAAGAAGGTGTCCACACCAGGCCAGTGTCATATCCCAATATATGAAGTAATGCAAAGGGAGGCCAGCAATTGTTAAGAACGAGCCTGGACATCCATAAGAGAACCTGGCTTCACTTTTCTCTCCGCAGATGCTGCTGGATCTGCTGAGCTTTTCTAGAAATTTTTGTTTTTGACTCCACTTGTTTGTTTGCAGCCACAATGTACAAGATGGGTGTAAAGAAAGTTCCTCACTAAACTGAAGCCACCAACTGTAGTTAGAGAAACTAAGGCGGGGTTTTCTTTAGAGAAGAAAATGTTGGAGAGGAAATTATAATTTTTAGAGGTCAAGGCAAAATAGATACTCTTTGAAACCAGACCTAGGACACCTTGAAAAGTGCAAAAGACAGAAAAGTTTACTGAGGAGCCACAACCTTTAATTACACTTGACAGTATGCTCACAAACACACAACACAAGAAAAAGTGGACAACTGTTAATGTTACGTGCTTTGCAATTTGCGTAACCTTATGGATATAGGTGAGATTTCTATTAAAATCCTAAGGGGACTTGACCAGGTGAATGCTGAAAGATGTTTCTCCTTCTGGGAGAGACTAGAACAGAAGGATATGGTTCAAAATCTGTGTTCAGTTTTAATACAGAGATCAGGGATTGTATCGTCATACATTTGGAATTCTCTCCCAGGTGTCTGATGGAGGCAGGATCATTGAATATTTTTAAGGCAGAGGTAGACTGGCTTTCTGGTCAGCCAAGAGTCTGTACAATTTTGAGGGTAGACCAGGATGTAGAATTGAGGTAAAGGTCAAATCAACCATGATCTTATTAAACAGTGGAGCAGGTTTGAGCAGCTGAATGACCTATTCCTGCTGCTTATTTGGACGATGTGGAGGTGCTGATGTTGGACTGGGGTGGACAAGTTTAAAAATGTCACAACACCAGGTTATAGTCCAACGGGTTTATTTGGAAGCACTAGCTTTGAGCGCTGCTCCTTCCACAGGTAGCTGTGGAACCGGATCATAAGACACAGAATTTATAGCGAAAGATCACTGTGTCATGCAACTGATATGATATATCGAACAAACCATTTCTGTTGCATGACACAGATCTTTTGCTACAAATTGTCTTGTGATCTGGCTCCACAGCTACCTGACAGTGGAGCAGTACTCCGAAAACTAGTGCTTCCAAATAAACCAGTTGGATTATAACCCTGGTGTTGTGTGATTGAATACAAATAAGTTAACAAAGTTTGGGAGAAGATTTGTAGCTCAAGTGCTCATTGTTGTGGTTCTGTTCATCGAGCTGGGAATTTGTGTTGCAGATGTTTCGTACCCTGTCTAGGTGACATCCTCAGTGCTTGGGAGTCTCCTGTGAAGCGCTTCTGTGATGTTTCCTCCAGCATTTATAGTGATTTGTACCTGCCCCTTCCGGTTGTCAGTTCCAGCTGTCCACTGCAGTTGTCGGTATATTGGGTCCAGGTCGATGTGCTTATTGATTGAATCTGTGGATGAGTGCCATGCCTCTAGGAATTCCCTGGCTGTTCTCTGTTTGGCTTGTCCTATAAATAGTAGTGTTGTCCCAGTCGAACTCCTGTTGCTTGTCATCTAAGTGTGTGGCTACTAAGGAAGAAAATGACAACCAGCTCCCATTCCTAGACGTGATGGTACAGAGAACACCAAACGGAGATTTCGCCACAAAGGTATACAGGAAAGCCACACACACAGACCAAATCCTAGACTACAAAAGCAACCACCCCAACACACACAAAAGAAGTTGCATCAAGACAGTGTTCAAAAGGGCCACAACACAGTGCAGTACACCAGAAGTGCAAAAAGAGGAAGAAGAACACCTATGTAATGAATTCGCCAAAAATGGATACCCCCGCAATTTCATCAACAGATGCCTAAGGGAAAGGCAACAGAGCGAGGACATGCCATAACCCAAAGAACTAGCCACACTACCATACATCAAAAACATTTCTGAACTGACAGCCAGACTACTGCGATCACTAGGACTCATAACAGCACACACACCAACAGCCACTCTCAGACAACAACTCACCAGAACGAAGACCCGATACCCAGCATGAGCAAAACCAATGTAGCGTACAAAATCCCATGCAAGGACTGCACAAAACACTACATAGGACAAACAGGAAGACAACTAACGATTCGCATCATGAACACTAACTAGCCACGAAACGACATGACTAGCTATCCTTAGTAGCCACACACACACATGACGACCGACATGAGTTTGACTGGGACAACACTACTATTTATAGGACAAGCCAAACAGAGAACAGCCAGGGAATTCCTAGAGGCATAGCACTCATCCACAGATTCAATAAACACATCGATCTGGACCCAATATACCAACCACTGCAACGGACAGCTGGAACTGGCAGGTACAAATCACTATAAATGCCGGAGGAAACATCACAGAAGCGCTTCACAGGAGACTCCCAAGCACTGAGGATGTCACCTAGACAGGGGACGAAACGTTTGCAACACAAATTCCCAGCTCGACGAACAGAACCACAACACTTATTTGTATGTTCTCTTTCTCCTCTCCCGCCCCAATAAAAAGACTTTTTACAGCACACATTCTGATGATCTTTAAACGAAGCAATTGTTTAATTGGACGTTTTGGAAACACTTCAAAAGATTTTAATTTTTTTTAATAACCAGAACTTATCCTGGTGACTTATCCTGTATTTTAAAAAAAGCCGAAAGAACTGGGAATGCTGTAAATCAGAAACGAACAAATTGCTGGAAAAGCTCAGCAGGTCTTGCAGCATCTGTGGAGAGAAATCAGTTAACATTTTGGATTGAGTGACCCTTCCCCAGAAGGGTTCTGTATGCTTTGTGAAAGCCATTTAAGGTGATTTAAACTGGGTTACTGCTGGATTAGGAATCCTGTCTTTTTTTTTAAAATGATAAACCCACTTCAAATATGCTCCACATAGTTGCCAATATCAAGGACATAGATGTACAGCATGGGAACAGACTCTTCAGTCCAACTTGTCCATGCTGACCAGACATTCTACATTAACCTAATCTAGTCTCGTTTGCCAGCATTTGGCCTAGATCCCTCTAAACCCTTCCTCGTCATATACCCATCCAGATGCCTTTTAAATGTTGTCATTGTACCAGCCTCCACCATTTCCTTTGGCAGCTCATTCCATACACGTACCACCCTCTGTGTGGAAAAAGTTGCCCCTTGGATCCCTTTTAAATCTTTCCCCTATCATCTTAAACTGATGCCCTCTAGTTTTGGACTCTCCTATCCTGGGGACAAAGGCCTTAGCTATCCACACCCCTCATTTTATAAACTTCTATAAGGTCACCCCTCCTGGGAAAATAACCCCAGCCTATTTGACCTCTCCCTATAATGCAAGGCCTCCAATACTAGCAGCATCTTGGTAAATCTTTTCTGAACTGTTCCAAGTTTCACAACATCTTTTCTGTAGGAAGGAGACCAGAACTGAATGCGGTATTCCACAAGTGACCTAATCAATGTCCTGTACAGCTGCAATGTGACCTCCCAACTCCTATGCACTAACCAACAAAGGCGAACGAACCAAATGCTGCCTTCACTACCCTGTCTACCTGCAACTCCACTTTCAAGGAGCTATGAACCTGCACTCCAAGGTCTCTCTGTTCAGCAACACTCCCCAGGACCTTTTCCATTAAGTATTAAGTCCTCTCTGATTTGTCTTTCCAAAATGCAGCACCTTACATTTATCTAAATTAAGCTCCATCTACCACTCCCCTGCCTATTTGCCCATCTGATCAAGATCCCGTTTTACTGTGCGATAACCTCCTTCACCATCCATGACATCATCAATTGCGGTGTCATCTGCAAACCATACCTCGGTTCACATCCAAATCATTTATGTAAATGAAGAAAGGTAGTGACCCAGCGCCAATTCTTGTGGCATGCTGCTGGTCACAGGCCTCCAGTCTGGAAAACAACCCTCCACCACCACCACCACCACCCTCTGTCTTCTACCATTTGAGCCAGTTCTGTATCCAAATGGCTAGTTCTCCCTGTATTCCATGAGATCAAACCTTGCTGACCAGTCTTCCGTGGGGAACCTTACCAAACGCCTTACTGAAGTCCATAACAAGGAGCCTCGATTATCTGAAGGACAAGTACGAGGGTCATTTTGTTCAGTTAATCGAATGTTGGATAGCCATGCATCGGGCCCTTGTGATCTTGCCAGATAATCTGATATTCGGTAATTAAATGCCCGATAATCGAGGTTCCTCTGTAGATCACAGCCATCATTCTTCCCTCATCAATCTTCTTTGTCACTTCAAAAAAAGCTCAATCAAGTTTGTGAGACATGATTTCCCATGAGGTAAAAACAATGACTGCAGATGCTGGAAACCAGATTCTGGATTAGTGGTGCTGGAAGAGCACAGCAGTTCAGGCAGCATCCAAAATGCAAGCCATGTTGACTATTCCTAATTGGTCCTTGCCTTTCCAAATACAGGTAAATCCTGTCCCTCAGAATCTCCTCCAGCAACTTACCCATCACTGATGTCAAGGCTCACTGGTCTATTGTTCACTGGTGTTTTCCTTATCATCTTTCTTAAGTAGTGCTAACACATTGGCCAACCTCCAGTCTTCTGGCACCTTCCCTGTGGTTATCGATGATACAAATAGCTTAGCAAAGAGCCCAGCAATCACTTCCCTGGCTTCCCACAAAGTTCTCGGGTACGTCTGATCAGAACCTGGGGGTTTAGCCACATTTTACGCATTTTAAGATTTCTAGCACCACTACTTCTGTAATATAGACACTTCAAGGTATCAGAGCTGAAAAATGTGTTGCTGGAAAAGCGCAGCAGGCCAGGCAGCATCCCAGAAGCAGGAGAATCGACGTTTTGGGCATAAGCCCTTCTTCAGGAATGAGGAGGATGTGCCCCAAGTCTCTCCTCCCTACCTTTTATCTTAGCCTGCTTGGCACACCCTCCTCGTTCCTGAAGAAGGGCTTATGCCTGAAACGTCGATTCTCCTGCTTCTGGGATGCTGCCTGACCTGCTGCACTTTTCCAGGAACACATTTTTCAGCTCTGATCTCCAGCATCTGCAGTCCTCGCTTTCTCCTAGTTGACTTCAAGGTATCACGCTTTTTTTTGTTCCCTAAGTTCTCTCACTTGTACTCCACAGTAAACACTGGTGCTATCAAAATATTTAAAATTACATTTTTAAGATGCTGGTTGTGCTAGCTTTCAGAAGATTTGTGTTTAGCAACATGCCAATGAATGAGCAGCAACTTCAAACAAATCACTTAAACCGAATGTTTTTCACTTGAATTTCAAAGTCTTGGCTCCATCCATTGTATATGTACTGCTTATTGATCAAATATTGTGTCAAGATTCTGTTGAGGGAAGTAATCAAAATTTATATATTTAATTTCCTAAATTCTGTTCTAAATTTAGTGATGTCCTTGCGCTGCCAATCTTCAAACAGGAAGAGTCCAACTTGCCACCAGAGAATGAGAATAAACTGCTACCCTTTCAGTATGTCCTGTGTGCTGCTACCTCTCCAGCTGTGAAACTCCATGATGAAACACTAACATATCTTAACCAAGGTAAGGACGAGGGCTGCACTTTGGCTAAACTTTTATAAGTAATTCCAGTGTTGTTACTTAAACAGCTTGTAAATTGGCTGGTCTGATGCATTCTGGTGAGGGTGTCTGATGGCCTGCAATATATAAATGCAGTTCACTTCAGATTCTTGATTTGGATTCTTGCCCTCTTCTTAAAATTCCATTTTAAACAATTTTTTGAATATATCGTAAAGATAATTTGGGTTAAGTATTCTGGTTTGTTCTGTTTTTCAGGGCAGTCGTATGAAATTCGGATGCTTGACAATCGGAAAATTGGGGAGTTGCCTGAAATCAATGGCAAATATGTGAAGGTGGGAAAAGTAGAACATTTGTTGCCTGTTTTGCTTGACTATGCCATTTTTATCATGTTAGCAATTTCTAATGCATTGTGTTGCCATGTTTCCTAATGGGAGTTGGACTGATTAATGTGGATTTGAAAGCCAATCTGTTAATAAATGTGGAACTGGACCTATATAACTTGTTAGGTGCAAGGAAAGGAAATTAAATCAGTCTTAATGAGCAATGGGTATTAATGGTGGTTTTTAAAATATAAGTATAAGCTCATTAATTGTAATCCTTTGAATCTTTGAATGTCAGTCAATTGAATGAGAGGATCAAGTTGCCTGTTGAATTAAAAATTGTACTTGTGAAAAGTGTATTTGTTACATTAAAGTCCAAGCATCCGCCCACAGAACCAAGTCAAGAGCTTCTGTAAATCCAGCATTGATCAAGTTTTTATTGTCTGACTATGTTTGAATTGCTTCTGATTTTCCATGCCCTTGAACACTGTTTCATTAGGAGGTATAACAACTGAACAACATACAATACATTGCAGGTGATGGGAGTTATTAATTGTCAGTGAAATGTTTGATTGTTATGTGGGTGTTAGGCATTAACTGGGACTTCACACTTGTCCTTGAAAACAGACATGGTGCGGGGTTGAGGTCTGAGTTGAAATTTGTATTTCTAGGTCAGGGTGGTGAGTGGCTTGAAGGGGAACTTATGGGGTGGTGTTCCCAAGTTTGTGTTGTCCTCGTCCTTGATGGAGATGGTCATAGGTTTGGAAGGATTTTTTCAATTTCTGCAGTGCATCTAGTCAATGGGGCACACTACTGAATGTCAGTAGTGGAAGGAATAGATGTTTATGGATGTGGTGTCAGTGAAGTGGGCTACTTTGTCCTGGATGTTGTCAAGCTGCTTGAGTGTTGTTGGAGCTGCACTCATTCAGGCAAATTGGGAGCATATTCAATCACATTCCTGACTTGGTGGGCAGGCTTTTCGAAGTCAGGAGGTGAGTTACACACGAGCCTCTGACCAGCTTTTGTCATCACTCTTTATGTAGCGATTCCTGGTGAATAATAGACCCCCAAAATGTTAATAGTGGGAGATTCCATGGTAATGCTATTGTCATGGGGCATTGGTTAGATTGTGTTTCTTATTGGAGATGGTCAGTGCCTGGTATTTGTGTGGTGCGAGTGTCACTTGCCACTTTTCAGCTCAAGTCTGGCTATCGTTCAGGTCACCTTGCATTTGAGCATGGACTGCTTCAGCATGTGAAGAATTGTGAATGGCGCTGAACATTGCACAGACATCAGTGAACATCCTTACTTCTGACCTTGCAGTGGTCATTGATGATGCAGCTGAAGATGGTTAGGCCTAGAACCAAGTAACTACCTTCTCCGGTAACAGAGCCAATTCCTGGAGACTGAAAAAGTTAGGGAAACCAAATGCACCAGAGTACTCCTTTCTCTTTAATTCTAACAAAGCTGTCAGGATCGGAGGGATTTTGCTTTAGGGAGAGGCTGACTAGACCGGGAGCTATTTTCCCTGGAGCTTCGGAGATTGAAGGGTGACCTTATAGAGGTTTATGAAATCATGAGGATTGTAGCTAGAGTAAATAGATACGGTCTTTTTCCTGGGGTAGGGGAGCTCCAGACTAGAGGGCACAGGTTTAAGGTGAAAGGGCAATGATTTTAAAGGAACAATCTTTTTATGCAGAGGGTGGTACGTGTAAGGAATGAGCTGCCAGAGATGGTGGTGTAGGTTGGTACAATTACAACATTTAACAGGCATCTGGATGGATATATGAATAGCAAGGGTTTAGCGGGATATGGGCTTAGTGCTGGCAAATGGGATTAGGTCAATTTAGGATATGGTTAGTATGGATAAGTTGGACCAAAGGGTCTCTTTCCATGCTGTATATTTCAGTGACTCTGTAGCGTGTCTGAATCCCTTTCTCTGTCAGGGTCCCATTGTCTAGATGATAGCTAATGGTTGTCTCCACCCAATTAAACACCCAAGTGAGGCTAATCAGGTAAGGGATGCTGTTGAGGTCACTGTCTTTGGTGGGTTTTACATACTGGAGGACTCTGTCTTATTGTTATTGGAATGTAGGAGTTAGTGGTGCAAATTGTTGAGCCATCTTTGACTGAGAACTGAAGTCACTGAAATTAATATTGATTCCTTGCAGCTATTGATGTGTCCTCGGATATGATGACATTGCTGTTAAGTAAACCTTGCACAAATGAAACTTGACACAAAGCATGGTAAAGCTTATTTTTAGGAAGAGTACAGAAAAGGTTTACCAGGACATTGCCTGGTATGGGCACGATTGTTTGTTGGCGGTTGGCTAGACTGGGTTTGCGTTCACTGGAATGCAGGACGTTGAGGGGTGACCTGATAGAAGTTTATAAGATTGTGAATGGCATGGTTAGAGTGGAAAGTATGAGGCTTTTTTCCAGGGTGGAGGGGTCAGTTACTCGGGGACACAGGGTCAAGGTGCAAGGTGGGGGGAGTTTAAAAGAGCTGTGTGAGGCAAACTTTTCACATGGTGGTGAGTGCCTGGAACATGTTGCCAGAGGAGGTGGTTGAAACAGACACAATAGCAGCTTTCAAGAAGCACCTGGACCAATACATGAATAGGAAGGGAATAGAGGGATATGGATCCTGTAACTGAAGACAGTTTTAGTATGGAAGAACAAAATGTAGTAGTGGAGACTTGGAGGGCCTGTTCCTGTGCTGTATTATTCTTTGTTCTTGCACTTTACCCAGTCAGCACATTATTGTAACTTTTTAACAAAGCCTCCTGTTTCTCATTGGAATGTTAGGGTGATGAGGGTAATAGGTAATTGACTTAAAATTGCATGCACAATACTCTCACCCTACTTATTGAAGGTTAAAATGCTGCTGAGTGATGCAGGCTTGGTTATACAAAGCTAATGGAGATTAGTGGGTAAAGATGCCACTGTATCCTATTTAACCAAAAAACTATAAGCAATAGGAGCAGGAGTAGGCCAATCAGCCCCTTGAGCTTGTTCCACCATTCAATAGGATCATGGCTAATTTGACATGTCCTCTTGCCTATCATTTTCCCATACCCCTTGATATGCTGACTGATCGTGAACCTTATCTATCTCAGCCTTAAATATGCACAAAGACTCTGCCCCTACAGCTCTCTGTGGCAAGGAGTTCTAAAGATACTTGCCCCTCCAGAGAAGAAATTCCTCCTCATCATAATCTTTAGTTACTGCTTTTTTCTGAGACTGTACGTCCTCTGGTCCTAGACGCTCGCACATACCCTGTCAGAGATTATTTCACGTTCTTATAAACTCCAGTGAATAGAATTCCAACCTGTTTAGCCTTTGGAGAGTCAGTGTGAACTTGAAGGGCCAAATGGCCTGCAACTACACTGTAGGATTCTATAACTTTATATGCATGTACATAACCTTCATGAGCTTAAGGAATCTGGATTCTAGGTCTATTCAGAGATTTCTGTGGACTTCATTTCATTTTATTACTATTATAATTACAACATCGTCCGAGTGAACTTTCTCCCAACTGCTTCCAATGAAATGATGTCTTTCCTTAAATAAGGATATCAAAACTGCAGACAGTACTTCAAATGTGGTCTCACCAGCACCTTGTATATTTGCAACAGGACTCCCTCCTCTTGTATTCCAACTCCCTTGAAATAAGGGCCAGCATTCCAGTAGCCTTCCTGATTACCTGCTGCCCCTGTGCTATCTGTGTTTTGTGAGCAAGCCGCTTTGTGTTGCAGCTTTCTGCAGATTTTCTTGATTTAATTAATATTCTGTTCTTTTGTTCTTCCTTCAAAATGAGCAACTTTGCATTTTCCCACATTTGCAAACTTTTTTGCCTACTTACCTGACCTATCAATATCTCTCAAACTATTTGTATCCCTCTCGCAACCTGCTTTTCCACCTTTTTTTTGTCATCTGCAAATTTGGCTGCCATACAAACATAAATAACTTGCATGTAGTGAATGTTGTAAACTCTTTTGGTCCCAGTCGTGATCCCTGTGGTACCCCGCTGGTCACAGATCAAGCTGAAAAAGCACCCCTTATCTCCACTCACTGTGTCCTGACAATTAGCCAATTCTCTATCCATGCCAATATACAACTTCCAATAAGGTGGGCTCTTATCTTGGGACTCTACCTTTTAGTGAAATAGCTTGTCGAAGGCTTTCTGGAACACATTTTCAGGTTCCTCCTCTATCCACTTTGGTTGAGATTCCTTGTAAAACTGTAGTCCAACACAATTTCCCTTTCATGAAGCCACCTGACTCCGCTTGCTGAGATTAATTTTCCAAATGTTGTGCTCTTATTTATTGGAATTAATCCAATACTTTTACAACAATAGATGTTTGGCTAATTGGCCTACAGTTAACTGCATTTTTGTCTCCTCCCTTTTTGAATAAGGGAATAGCATTGGCCATTTTCTGATCCTCCAGACCAGAAATACACTGGTGTCAGTTGTGAAAGTAAGGCATTACTTAACAAGCATGGCAATCAGTTTATCAAGGTTCATTATTCACGATTAACCAGGATTAATTATAAAATCTGAGCAGCTGATAGAAGTCAGTGAGGCACCTAGTAGCTCAAATGCTCATATGTTTTGTGTTGAAGGTCTTGAACTGAATGTAGTTGGTCAAGAGCTGGATAGTGGTCATGAGCTACAGGACAAGGCTATCATGTCCAAAGACCAGTTACCCAGAGTGGATCCTCAGGTGACCCTTGTTCTGGAGGTATCTAGATATCTGTTAAATATTGGGTAACAGTCAAGAAATGAGGTCTGTGGACTGACGGAGTAGGAAAAGAATGGAAGGAAATGTAGTCCAAGGACTGGAAATGACTTTTACATTTGAAAATTTTCAGATACCAGTGAAAGATCCTCCAGTAGTGCAAGTGGGAAATCTTATGGTCAGTGTCCTGACTGGTATAAAAGTGCAGTTAGATGTTGTAATTATAATAGTAATAAAATGAAATGAAGCCCACAGAAATCTCTGAATAGACCAAGAACCAGGATTCCTTAAGCTCATGAAGGTTATGTACATGCATATAAAATTATAGAATCCTACAGTGTAGTTGCAGGCCATTTGGCCCTTCAAGTTCACACTGACTCTCTAAAGAGCATCTCTTCTCAGATCTACCCTCTACCCTATTCCCTGCAACCCGGGATTTCCCGTGGCCAGTCCACCTAACCTGCATGTCTTTGGTCTGTGGGAGGAAACCCATGCAGGCATTGGGAGAATGTGCAAACTCCATACAGATGGTCGCCCAAGGCTGGAATTGAACCTGGGTCCTTGGTGCTGAGGTAGCAGTGTCTAGCTGTGTGTGCACGTGTACGCCTCGATATAATCTGATTCTAGCAAGTTCTTAGCCAGTACGTTCCAGGTCATTATCTGTGTGGAGGAGTTTCTCCTCCTTTCATTGAATCCCAGTAATTACGAGAATAAACTAATGATGGACAAAACTGAGGGATTTGGATAACTGGTGATTGTTTGTTTGGTCTGAGGAACTAGATAAGGGTTAATTTGTCAGCAAGATGGGATTGTACTAAAAATATCCTTGCAAATAAGAATTATAGGGCTAAAATTAGACTAGTTGCCCAGAGTTTTGAAGAGTGGTAGGGATTACAGATGTTAGAGTGGATTCTTCCATTGTTGGAGAGAGAGTTTGGAAAATCGTGAGCATTTTTGTCCACGTGCTCATGAGATTATCGATCAGTTGACAAAAAAACTTTCCCAGCGTGGGTATTTATCAGTGAGACTTGCTGAAATAGATTGTGCAATCTACTTTTGGGTGAACGCAATGTTGCTTGTCCTCATCCAAGGAAAGCTTTCAGCCACCTTGTTGCAGGTTAATGATTTATTGCAGCAATGTGAAGTTTAAGAAATGTTATTCATAAGATTAGAGTTTAAAATTGGGAGTCAAGCTACTGGGGTCTTTGGTTTAGATATTAAGCAAAGAAGGCTTGGAATAGCGTTAAATCAACAACCCTATTGTGACTTCCATTCCAGTTATGTTAGATCATCCCAAAACCTCTATACCTATTGATGGGAGAGCAGTTGTGCAGCTTGATATCAATGGACAATAATAAGGTGGTTATGCTGGAACTGTGCAAAATGCTAGTTCGGCCACAGTTGGAGCACTGCATGCAGTTCTGGCCATTTAACTGTAGGAGCGATGTGATTGCATCAGAGAGGGTTCAGAGGTGATTTGCCAACCAGAATGCAGCCTGGGGTGGAAGGTCTGAGCTGTGGGGAAAAGATCAGTTAGGCTGGGAAAGGTTTTCTTGGAGTAGCAAAGGCTGAGAACTGACCTGATAAAAGGTTGAGGGGCATAGATGAGGAAGGCACCTTTTTCTATTAGTAGAGGAATTAATAATTATACAGCATAGATTTAAGATAATAGGTAGAAACAAAGAGGAGCATTAAGAATTCTTTTCACTCTGAGGATGGTGGGAGTCTGGAACACTCTGCCTGAAAAGGTAGTTAAATTAGAAGTTCAACATTGAAGCAGTTTTTAGATGTATGCTTGTATTGCATTTAGTCCCTCCAGGCTCTGGACCAAGACTGGAAAATGGGATTAGTGTAGTCAGATCTTTGACTGACATGGACAAAATAGTCTGAATGGTTGCCTCCTGTGCTGTGAACATCTGTGTCTATGGTTGATTCAGCTAGTTGGCTATTCTGCTTCGACCTAATGCTAGTTTTGATGTGTTGGAGTTAATACTACTATGAAACCGCCTAAAATCATGAGGCAAATAAAACATTCATTTGAAAAATCTGGAAAAATGCGCACTAAATCTCCATGTTTAGATGATCTGAAGAACATAGTGATATATTTTTTTGTGATGCTTCACATGCTAATCTTACTGATAGGTCTTCAAGTGTAGTGGTTTTGTAATATGTCTCATGGGGAAAAATGGGGCCCCTGCCTTTAGCTTAAGAAGCTAAAGAAATAACAGGTGTTAAAAGTATTTTAGCTGCTGAAACAATGGCTCCTGTCAAAGCAGTTTCTTAGATTCTGTTTGTCAAAGTATGTAAGAATTTTTACAAGATATCTAATGAAGATGTTTTACCCAATGAAGGTTATGTAGCTAGTCTTTCGTTTTTGGGATGATGCATACTCAAAAGTGCAAGTGAAAAAGGTTTATAGATGAACCCTTCTTACTTAAAACAATGCTGGAGACAAAAGGAAGGAGAATTGGTCACTGCAAGTATTCAACTGAATTTTTGCTTTACAAAAGCTTTTTGGTGGGGGGGGCGGGGGGAGAGAATAAGTATGTTAAAGGTCTGGTAAAATTGGCATTGTCTTGCAGTGTGGTGCTTTGTACAGAATATGAAGGTTTCTGATTACTATTTTTGAAATTTGAGTGCTCGTGTGTTTTTTCCTAGAAGTGGTGAGATCTCCGCAGATCCTGTAAGATTAGTGAGGACTGCTGGGATAGTGTTCTATAGAATTTGCTAAAGTGCAATAAGCATTTGTGTGTTTTTAAGTGTAGGCCGAGTGTGGGAAAGGTTTTACTGTGTCTTTAAAATGTTCTGTTTTAAAACAAGAGTAGTTATTAAAGCAAGTGGATGTGAGGAGTGACTAGCCCTGTGAATGGTAGCATGGCTGGCAATTTTGGGGAAAAAATTCATCCCCTCATTATTCTCATCCATCTTATCACTTGTGATTCATTGTAATCTTGCTGTTGACTCAACCTACTTATTCATTTTAATTTTGATGTGCAATTACATTGACATAAGTGTAAGGTAAGAATGAGCAATTGGAGTAATTCATGAAAACATTGCTTTCCTTTTGTCTCCCCACTAGAGTATTATCCGAGTGGTGTTTCATGACCGACGTCTACAGTACACTGAGCACCAGCAGTTAGAAGGATGGAGGTGGAACCGGCCAGGAGACAGGATCCTAGATTTAGGTAAATCGGTGCAGTGCAGACTTTCAGGCATGCATGTAAACATTGTTTTGAGTGCTTCAGGCCAAGGGCATGTTTAATCTAATGTTTGACTTGATGTGCAAAAGTTGTTGTATTATGCAAAATCCTGAATGAGCGGATTCCTGTCTTGACAAACTGAAGCATGCTCTTTATGCTGAATTAATTTTCTCTTAACCTATGTCAGTGCAGCATTACAAGCTGTCCATATTTGCAGTCTTCCCACATAAGTGGAATATATGTTGAGCAGATGCTTGCCCCTCCTTGGCAGGGAATGATTTGAGATTTTATCATCCCAGGCCATGCTCACACTCATAAGGTTGTGAAGATATGTGAGAAATATTGGAGACTAGGTAAGTTTGCATTGGAGATGTATTTTCTATCCAATATTTCTTTGACATTAACAAGATCGATCCTTAACCTTTCTGGAGTTGTACTTTTTTGTCGAATGTACTTTCTCCCTAGGGAGCAATAAGCTATATGATATTCAATGGGTAAACTCAAATTCTCAGGCTCCCTACCCAGATACACCCAGTATAAATTTTCCCTAAAATATGCTACAAGAAAAACACCATATCTATTGCTTTTGAGGGCCAGTGTCCTTGCAGCTGCACTTTTTGCTTCTATTCTCTTAGCTTCCCAGGCCAAAGGAAAACATGTTTTCATCCACCAAGGATGCTATAATGCTCACTTGTACTCGAGCACTGATGTTTGGCATGACAATCATCAGTGAGAAGGACTAATTTCATAACTTATCTTTTGGGTTCCTCAAGGCTTGAGTATGCATTGTCCTGTATTTAATTTTTAAAAATGTTTTTTATGTGACTGTCGATCATCCACAACTGTAGGATGTTTTATCATGCCACTATAACGGTTCAGTTCCTGCAATAACCAAGTGCTGTTTATCTGCACACAAGTAGTAGTTTTTCCAGATTGTTGAAGCAAAGTTAAGTCAACCTCTACAGAGGAACCTCGATTATTTGAATTTTGGATTATTTTCCAAGATCGCAAGGTCCAGATGCTTGGCTAAACTGTTATCCGGCATTCGATTATCTAGAATTCGATTAACTAAATGAAATACTTCCCACCTGTGTCCTTCAGATAATCGAGGGTCCTCTGTATATTTAAAGGTACCTAAATCCTGACACTCAATTTTAAACTCACTACTATTATTGCTTACAAACAAATTGCTCAAATTACATAGAACCTATCCACGGAAAATCATCATGCATCATAAAAATGTCTGAGACTTTTACATTGTGGTATGATTAGAACATTGTTAGATCTGGTTTCAGTTGAATATAACCTTTTAGCAAGATAGGATTAACTAAGGAATATCCATATCCCTAATGATACCATAATCATTCAATTCATTAATGCATTTGTTTATTCTCAAGTCTTCCATCACTAGACTTGTTAGAAGGTTTCAAGTACAATCAGTTAGAAATAAGACCATAAGACATAGGAGCAGAAACTAGACTGTTAAGCTTATTGAGTCTGCTCTGCCATTCAATCAGGGCTGATATGTTTCTCGACCCCATTCCCCTGCTTTCTCCCCGAACCCTTTTCCCTGTGATTATCCTGCGTTCATTTGAATATGTCGCCAATGAGGAAAATTTCAGGATTACTTTTCGTGCTATGGGGGAGTCCACTCCTAATATCTTGATTTCCGATTTAAAGAAAACCCAGAAAATACTGGAGAAACTCAGCCGGTCTGGCAGCATCTGTTGAGAGAAACTGTTAACATTTCAAATCTGACATGATGATTCTTCAGTTGTGAGTTGCAAGAAAGATTCACAATAGACTCAAAACATCAACACTGAGAGAAAGAGTGTTGATGTTTTGAGTCTATTATGAATCTTTCTTGCAACTCATGACTGAAGAATCATGTCCGATTTGAAATGTTCACTGTTTCTCTCTCAAATGCTGCCAGACTGGCTGAGTTTCTTGTGCATTTTGAGTTTTTGTTTCAGGTTTCCAACGTCTGTCGTATTTTGCTTTTATTTTAATTTCCGAGACTCTTCAAAATGCCAAGCCACTTGTTTCGCTTTCACTTTATATGACCCATCTGGGAGGACGTTTTTCCACAAATATCCATCTAAATGATGAGACTTGCTGGCTCCTACCTGGCACCTCAGTGTAGGCACCAAATTCTTTCCAATATCTAATTTTCTTTTGCCTCCTCTTCATTTATCTTCAGTTTGTTGGCAAACAGTAGAACCTCTTGGTTATAAGGGCTTTTACTTCAAATGGTGTGTGAGGTTATTCTGTAGTCCTGATTGTTTTGCGTATTCTAGTCAAGGTACAGCTTCTACTTGGATTTCTGTGTCTTGCTGGACTGCTGCAGGATCTCTCCATACTATGATCAGAAGTTCTGACACAAGTACGTGATTATTTCCTAGCTCAAGCCACTTTCAAATCATGTATGCGAACTAACACTGCATTTCCTTGTTCTTGCATTTAGACTCATTTTGTCAATCCATTAACCTTGCCTCTTGTCCATCAGGGCTGAAAATGTGTTGCTGGAAAAGTGCAGCAGGTCAGGCAGCATCCAAGGAGCAGGAGATTCGACGTTTCGGGCATAAACCCTTCTTCAGGCTTATGCCCGAAACGTCGAATCTCCTGCTCCTTGGATGCTGCCTGACCTGCTGCGCTTTTCCAGCCACACACTTTCAGCTCTGATCTCCAGCATCTGCAGACCTCACTTTCTCCTCTTGTCCATCATCTTGAACTTTTAGCTAGTGTTTGAATTTGCCAGTGGCTTTCCCTGCTCTCTCTCAATATTCATTGGACTTTTCTGCTTTGTACACTATTTGAATACTCACTCTAGGCATTTAGGTATCATTTGCCTGTCACCAGTATCTTACCTACTGTGTTCTGTTCCTCATAACTGTCAAAACATGAGTGAGAGAGGTATAGGGTGTCTCATTATCTTAAGTTAACTGCTCAGAAGTAATCATCAACTCACCAATTAGCCAAGATAAGTGTACCCTTATTGTTTGACTACCCAATTGGAGAACCACTTTCTGTCACACCCTATCATCTTCTCTGGATTTTTCTTTCACTTTTTCTGACCCTCTCTCCTCTTCTCATCTTCAATGCTTTAGAGTTTTCTCTGAGACTTCTGTCTTGATGAATGTTTTACACCCATGGAGAAAAATATTCAATTGTGCACAATAAAAAAAACTAATTACAGCCCCATCTAAGGTTAGAGGATTATCATACAGCACAGAAGGTGTTTTGGGATTTCTTCCATAGACCAATTGATCAGAATTATAGCCCTCTGTCATCGGAAGCAAATTCTTTGGAAGCACTCTTGACAGAGCTAACAAAGTGACCCCTCCCACTACTTTGGGAGTAGACTGAGGGTTTTGCAGCTGTACTGCAACTGCTTGGCTTGGAGGTGGCTGTCTGGAGCATAAGTCTTCAGTTCTGGTGGTGGAAAGATGTTGTGGCCCATAACCTTGTTAGTATCCAGTTTTTATTTTAAGCTATTTCTTGACTCCACATGGCTACAGACTGGCATCTGTGATGCTGGGAATCTCGTGCATAGGCTGAGATAGGTCATCCAGTTGGCACTTCTGGCAGAGGTTGCTGCACATGCCTTTTAAACGGATGTGCTGTGCTTTCCATCATTAAGGAATATTTTGGAGCTGCCTTCTCCAGTGAGTTTAATTATTCAATGCCATTCATGAGTGACTGGCAGGACTTCAATTGATTTATTGTTTGTGGCACTGCTTGGCTCTGTCTGTCACTTGCTAATTGTTGTGTTTGGCGTGCAAGCTTCACTAGGAAAACACCTCATTTTTATATCGGCCTGGTGCTGCTCCCGATGTGACCACCCACACTCTTCTTTGAACTAGGGTTGATCCCTTGATTTAATGGTCACGGTGGAGTTGGGGGATATGCCCAGGCTATGAGGTTACAGATTGTTGTTGACTACAATTTTGCTGGTGGCTTGCCACGATATGAACCATGCCTTTTTACTTTTTGTCTTTAAAAAAGCAGGGCTACAATGAGAGAGAACTATTTTTAAACTGGGGAATTATTAGGATGGCTCTATAATTTCACAACAAGGAATCTGATACCTATTGTGATTTTTTTTTTGAGACTGTGGGTTCCTGTAATGTGCAGATGATCAAATATGAGAGTTATTGTTTATAGGTGAAGCTGGTTGGTTCTTGGCTAACTGAGCTGGTTGGAATTGAAAATAAGTTAAAGATACAGATGCAAAAGCGTGTATTGTTTTCCCCAGACGACACTACCAGTTTTCTGCAGTAAAATAACTTCAGTTTTAAACCTCAAGAAAACCAGTCACCATTCCTACAGTTGCTGTGAACTGTGACTTTTGAATTAATAAATCAGAGACATTTTATCAAGTGTATCAGTCACTCTGCACTTCCTACAAGCCAGTGGAACTTCTCAAGAAAGTCAACTGAATACCAAGGATCTGGCTGGATTATCTCGCCATCCAAATCAGGAAGCAAAAACCACCAAACTGATTTTCCACTTTTTCTCTTCCTCTGCCAATAGTCTTTCTCCTTTAGGAGAAGGATATAGACCGTCTGTTCAGTTGATCTAATCAGTGGCAAATGAAACTCAGTCCGGATAAATGTTAGGTTGGGACAATCAAGGCAAGGGAATACATGATCGGTCACATCTGGAGTATTGTGTGCAATTCTGAACCTGCATTATAGGAAGAATGTGACAGCACTGGAGAGGGGACAGAGGAGTCTGAACGCTGCCTGGCCTGGAAGGTTTCAGTTACGGAGAGAGATTGGGCTGGCTGGGATTGTTTTCCTTTAGCGCAAAGGAGATTGAGAGGGGACACGATTAAGGTATAAGATTGAGGAGCATAGAGTAGACAGGAAGAAAGGTTTCACCTTGATGAAATAGGTCAATGGCATGATCGATGGAAAAAACATTTTCACCCAGAGGAATGTGAGAATTTGGAATACTGTACCAAAAGAGCGATAAAGGCAGGCATTCTCAACGTTGAAGAAGTATTGAGATGTGCACTTTCATTCAAGGCATACAAGGCTATGGACCAAATGCTGGAAATGGGACTAAATTAGTTGGGAGATTTTTGACTGTTGTGGACCCAGTCGGCTGAGCGGCCTTTTTCTGTGCTGTAGATCTTTATGACTGCTTGTCTGTGTGCAATTATAGGGGAATTAGTTTTAGTTAATGTTGTATGTCAATGATTTGTATTTGTTTACTTGTAGCTCTAGTCTAATTACTTACTAGTAATTTTTGTAATTTGTTCATTTGTATTTTTAAAAATATTTGTTGTGTACAGAAACTTGGGCTGTGCTTTCCATCAACCGTGGCCTGAATGCCAGGTAAATTGGGGTACTGTGTAGTTTTAAAAAACTTTTATGTTGATATACGCCATGATTAACGGGGCTTGATATACAGTGCACTATCCCAATGGTCCTAACGCTGCACCTCCTGCTTGTCCAGTTTTCAGTTGTTAGATTTATTAAAAATCTGTCCTGTTCAGCAAGATGGCAGTACCGTATGACACAATGTAGGATATCCTCCGTTTGAAGGTGAGACTTTGTCTCCACGTGGACAGATGCATCAGGAAGTAGATTGGTGAGGATAATATCGAGTAGAATTCTCCCTCTTGGTACATTCGTTATCTGCTGCAGAGTCCAGCAACAATGTCCTTTGTGATGCAACATTTGCTTGTTTTTTGATTACATAATATGACCAAATGCAATATTAAAATACTTGGAAGAGTAACTCATTGACTAGTTGTTCAATTTGATTTTTTTTCCCCTCAATAATTCCTACCCCTCTCTCTCTTTCAGATATCCCTTTATCAGTAGGAATTGTCGACCCCAGAGCAAATCCAACACAACTAAATACAGTGGAGTTTCTATGGGACCCTTCAAAGAGAACTTCCGTATTTATCCAGGTATAATGTCTCTTCAGTATTCAGGGTTTTTGCCCATCCTGGTTATTTAGTGGTGAGCATATATTTTTCTCATCCATTTCTATGTACATAGCAATTTTGAGTAGTAATTAAAAAATTTTGGGTTTGATTAAATTTATTTTTATTCCTCTACTTAGAGTCATAGAGATGTACAGCACGGAAGCAGACCCTTCAGTCTAACCTATCCATGCTGATCAGGTATCCCAACCCAATCTAGTTCCACCTGCCAGCAACCAGCCCATATCCCTCCAAACTCTTCCTATTCATATGCCCATTCTTAAATGTTGCAATTGTACCAGCCTCTGCCACTTCCTCTGACAGCCCATTCCATACACGTACCACCCTCTGTGTGAAAAAGCTGCCCCTTGGGTCTCTTTTATATCTTTTCCCCTCTCACCCTAATCCTACGCCTTCTAGTTTGGAGCTCCCCCACTCCAAGGAAAAGACTTTTTTGTCTATTTATTCTATCCATGCCCCTCATGATTTTGTAAACCTCTATAAAGTCACCCCTCAGCCTCCGACGCTCCAGGGAATCCAGCCCCAGCCTTAACAGCCTCTCCCTATAGCTGAAATCCTCCAACCTTGGCAACATCCTTGTAAATCTTTTCTGAACCATTTTTCAAGTTTCACAACATCTTTCCAATAGGAAGGAGACCAGAATTGTATGCAGTATTGCAGCCTAGAGGCCTAACCAGTGTCCTATACAGCCGCAACATGACCTCCCCACTCCTGTACTCAGTACTCTGACCGATAAGGGAAAGCATACCAAACGCCTTTTGTTTTTGTCTTAACATTATGATATTTTAACCAGTTAATGTCATGTTTCCCATTTTAACCATGCCTTAATCCTCAATTGTTGGGTTATGAGAAACCCAGTTCACACTAGGCATATGAAAGATCTGCTCTTGCATGGATGTGATTGCTCCTGGGAAATGCCGATCTGGAAATCTGGTGAGGACTGAATTTGACTTGGCTGGGGTGTCCTGAAATCAATTGGCCTGTTGCCAAACGCTATCACTTGTTTGAAGGGTGCCAACTTAGAGAAGATTAATGAACTGGATTCCAGCATGAACTTGTGCATAAGATATGAGTGAAAAATTAACATTTGTAAGATACTTCTGCAAACATTGATGCTTGAAATTTGAGTTTGCAATTCTGGAGTTCAGTACCTGTGTTGCCCAAACAATTGTCTTTTTTTATTTGGAGATAATTCTAATCCTCTCCAATTTCCAGCAAAACAGTACACTGTTTCCTTTCTTGCTACATTTCAACTTCCAATTAATTGAAGATCACTTCCCAAAATAAGACCAAAACAAAATAGAAACAATTTATTTTTATCCTTGCAAGATGGAGAGGATAAAGAAAATGAGTGCAAATTTAAGTCTAAATTCTGTTGTCTGAATTGGAATTTTACAAATGGGTTCTCCAGATTTCATATTCATATTTCCAAATGTGCATCTATTCATGTAATGGATGGGGGAAGGATTAGCTGATTCGTACTACAACAGAGCCACCTTCCACAGCAACAATATGATTTACTGCATTATTATTGATTACAACGTTATGCTTATGTGCAACAAAGTAGTACCAATAAAGGGGGGAATGTCCTACTTGAGACGTTGAAAATCCAATCACATTTCTGTGTCACTTTCACAGAAATGAGGCCTCCCTGATTTTTCTCAAATATATCTGAATATGGTTTTAGTTCATGGGATATGAGTGTTGGTGTCAAGGCCAACATTTGTTGACAGCTCTATTGCCCTTTAAGGTAGCGGTGAGCTGCCATCTCAAATTACTGTAGTCCATGTGATGTCATGATGTGGAGCTGTGTTAGGAAGTGTGTTCCAGAATTTTGACTCTGCCTAAGTGATGACTATATAGTTCCAATTCATGATAGTATTTGATAGGAGGGGAGCTTATAGATGATGCTGTTTCTGTGCATCTGCTTTAATTTACAAAGGGGTCCCTTCCTTTGTGGATACATTTCTCCCAAACCAAATTAATTTGTTTTAAGAGGAGCCAATTTAACCAGGCTTTCTTAAGCTAACAGAATAGTTTCTTAATTACTGAACACAAGAAGGAATAATGCAGTACACACACATTAGAGATAAGTGAGTCCAAACGAGGATAAAAGTTTTTTTTTAACTCTACAAATGAGTCTTGATGGGTCACTTGGGAAGAATGGAGTCTAACGTCACAGCCACGAAATTGCATCTTACTGGTAACACTGGCATTGGTATTTAGAACATAGAACATAGAACAATACAGCACAGAACAGGCCCTTCGGCCCACGATGTTGTGCCGAACATCTATCCTAGATTAAGCACCCATCCATGTACCTATCCAATTGCCGCTTAAAGGTCGCCAATGATTCTGACTCTACCACTCCCACGGGCAGCGCATTCCATGCCCCCACCACTTTCTGGGTAAAGAACCCACCCCTGACATCTCCCCTATACCTTCCACCCTTCACCTTAAATTTATGTCCCCTTGTAACACACTGTTGTACCCGGGGAAAAAGTTTCTGACTGTCTACTCTATATATTCCTCTGATCATTTTATAAACCTCTATCAAGTCACCCCTCATCCTTCACCGTTCCAACGAGAAAAGGCCGAGAACTCTCAACCTATCCTCGTACGACCTATTCTCCATTCCAGGCAACATCCTGGTAAATCTTCTCTGCACCCTCTCCAAAGCTTCCACATCTTTCCTAAAGTGAGGCGACCAGAACTGCACACAGTACTCCAAATGTGGCCTAACCAAAGTCCTGTACAGCTGCAACATCACTTCACGACTCTTGAATTCAATCCCTCTGCTAATGAACGCTAATACACCATAGGCCTTCTTACAAGCTCTATCCACCTGAGTGGCAACTTTCAAAGATCTATGTACATAGACCCCAAGATCCCTCTGTTCCTCCACCTGACTAAGAACCCTATCGTTAACCCTGTATTCCGCATTCTTATTTGTTCTTCCAAAATGGACAACCTCACACTTGGCAGGGTTGAACTCCATCTGCCACTCCTCAGCCTAGCTCTGCATCATATCTAAGTCCCTTTGCAGCCGACAACAACCCTCCTCACTGTCCACAACTCCACCAATCTTCGTATCATCTGCAAATTTACTGACCCACCCTTCGACTCCCTCATCCAAGTCATTAATAAAAATTACCAACAGCAGAGGACCCAGAACTGATCCCTGCGGAACTCCACTTGTAACTGGGCTCCAGGCTGAATATTTACCATCTACCACCACTCTCTGACTTCGACCGGTTAGCCAGTTTTCTATCCAGTTGGCCAAATTTCCCTCTCTCCCATGCCTCCTGACTTTCCGCATAAGCCTACCGTGGGGAACCTTATCAAATGCCTTACTAAAATCCATGTACACTACATCCACTGCTCTACCCTCATCCACATGCTTGGTCACCTCCTCAAAGAATTCAATAAGACTTGTAAGGCAAGACCTACCCTTCACAAATCCGTGCTGGCTGTCCCTAATCAAGCTGTGTCTTTCCAGATACTCATAAATCCTATCCCTCAGTACCCTTTCCATTACTTTGCCTACCACAGAAGTAAGACTAACTGGCCTGTAATTCCCGGGGTTATCCCTATTCCCTTTTTTTGAACAGGGGCACAACATTCGCTACTCTCCAGTCCCCTGGTACCACCCCCGTTGACAGTGAAGACGAAAAGATCATTGCCAACGGTACTGCAATTTCCTCTCTTGCTTCCCACATAATCCTAGGGAATTTTGATTTTGAGATTCTTGACATTGCAGGTCAATTGAAATTCCTTTGACTTGACTTCATTTGATGTGGAGGTGCTGGTGCTGGACTGGGTCAAAAATCACATGACAGTAGGTTATAGTCGAACAGGTTTATTTGAGAAAAAAAAAAAGTAAGCTTTCGGAATCTCACTCCTGCTCCACGTGCTAGTGAGAAGAGACATTTGGCACAGAATTTTATAAGTGAAAGATCAGCGGGTCATATAGTTGAGATGAATGTATTGGACAAACCTAAGATGGATGTTAAATCTTTAATTGGTTAGAATGAAGATACAGGTTTCGATTTGATTAATATGCTCCAGCAACTGTGGAAGCTTGACACTCAGGACAAAGCAGCCCTTTTGACTGGCACCACATGCACAAACATCCACTCCCTCCATCGTTAACGCACAGTGGTAGCAGCGTGTCCCATCTACAAGATGCTTTGGAGAAATTTACCAAGACTTCTTAGGACCTTCCAAACACCAACTGCTTCCATTTAGAAGGACAAGGGCAGCAGATACAGAGGAATACTTCCACATCCCCAGCCTCCCAACCCCACCACTGAGTCACTCCTCATCCTGGCTTGGAAATGTATCATCATCCCTTCAGTTGTCCTGGGTCAAAATTCTGGTTCTCACTCCCTAACGAAATTGTGGGTCAACTCAAAACATGTGATCTGCAGCGGTTCAAGACAGCAGCTCGCCAGCACCTTCTCTAGGGCAGGTAGAGATGGGCAATAAATGCTGCCAGTCAGTGACAGCCATATCAAAATACTCATGCTGACTAATTTACTTGCATTAATCATAAAAAGAAACTCACTTGCACAGAATTTAAATGAGGTGCTCAGACTTCATTTAAAGCTAATTATTACGTTTGAATTTAAGGATAGGTAGCATTGATATATTATTGCCGAACTGGCTAACTTGAGGCCCTATGAATAGGGTTCAACTCTCCCAGAGGATGGGGTCTTTAAACTAAACTAATAAATGTGGAATAGATACTTAGTTTTAGTGATAGTGACCATGGGGGGGGTGTGTGTGTGTGTGTGTGTGTGTGTTGAATCCTTCTTCATGAATGTGGTTCAGCGGAGGATGTCTGTTCTTTCTTGGTTTGCCTGATATGAGACACCAGTCCCACAGCAATGTGGCTGGCTCTGTTTTAATTATCCTCTACATCAATCTGTTATACTAGAGAGATTCCTGGTGAAGGGCTTTTGCCTGAAATTTTGACTCCCCACCTCGGATGCTGCCTGATCTCCTGTGCTTTTCCAGCACCACACTCAACTCTAATCTCCAGTCCTCACTTTCACCTAATCAATCTGTTATAGACAATTATTATGTCCATTAATAAAACCGGATAGAAAACTGGCATTGATCTAGGCACAGAAATGACAAAAACCACCCCTGCCTCGTCACCTCTAGGTTGTCGTCCTCCTAACCCCTCGAAGTAACTTTGAAATGATAAAAGTGTATGCTAAATATAAGTCGCTTGAAAATTATCCAAAAGTATGAAACCTGCAGTTAGAGACAACTGAGCAGCCCAAATGTTCCTCAACTGCAAAGTGAATTCATCTCTGTTTGAGGTGCCCTCTAACGCAATGAAATGTGTATCCCATGTCATGTGGGAATTTGAGTCAGAGTAATGGAAGCCTACAGTTTGAAAATAGGCCCTTTAGCCCAACTTGGCGATGCTGCCTAGTTTTCACAATTTAAATTAGTCCCATTTGCCTGCATTTGGTCCATATTCTTGCATAACAGTTCTCTGTACCTACCTTAAATGTTTTTTAAATAGTCATAGTCGTGCAGTACAGAAATTGACCCTTCAGTCCAAATCGTCCATGCCAACCAGATATCCTAAATTAATCTAGTCCCATTTGCCAGCACCCGGCCCATATCCCTCCAAACCCTTCCTATTCATATACCCATCCAGATGCCTTTTAAATGTTGCAACTGTACCAGCCGCCTCCACTTCCACTGGCAGCTCATTCCTTATGTGCACCACCCTCTGCGTGTTAAAGTTGCCTCATTAGTCCCTTTTAAATCCTTCCCCCCCCCCCCCCCCCCCCCCCCCATTACTAGTAAATCTGTACATGAGGGAGAACTTTAGATTTTTGGGGAATCTGCTACCCTGGGGAAGGATGGGAGTGGTTGCTGAACAGGCTTGGTAGTTTGCATCTCAGTAGGACTTGTTGGAGCTTTGCGAGTGCTGTTGGCATTACATACATCAGCTGTCCCTGGATTCAAAGATGCTATGTGCTTCATGTTGAGAGTATTTGGCGTGACTCTTTATTTGACTAAACAGACCAATTTTTCAACTCTCTTCTTCAGATATGTGGGCATGATGTAGTGGAATTGTAAGTTTTGCTTCCTTTGATTTCCCTGTACTCTGTCATCACTAAAATGTGACTTTAAACATGATGCAGCTTGGTTAAACAATTCGTCGTCATTCTGAAAAATTTATAGCAGTCTTTCTTCTAGTCATTCATGTTGATGCTCCTGCATTTCAAGGTGAGTTTGAGTGTCTCTGAAGCATTTTCTTTGTTTTTCCCTGGAACATTAGTCATTTGATGTCCAGGGAGACACCTTTGACATCAGAACAGTGTCCAGTCCATCTTGGTTGGTTTTGCAGGAGGTTTCCCTGAATGCTTGTGTAACTGGCTTCAGGAAGGTCACCTAGCATTTGTTTGATGGACCTCTGACATTGCTGGTAGAATTTTTCAAATGCTTTTGAGTTGATGGTACAGAATCCAAGTCTAAGTACAATACACGAGTCGGGTGATAACATCTGTTCTGAACTGCAGAGGTCTCTTTCCTCCAACTTTTGCTGCCATGGTTTGTAAAAGGCTGAGTTGCCACAGCTGATCTCGTGTTAGATCTCCTAATTAATAGTGGCTGCCCAGGTATGGGAAGTCCTCAGCATATACCAGCTGTTTTCCTTCAGACATATTTAGCTGACCATGTGTGGGTTGATATGAGTTTTGTTTTGGCAGCATTCAAGGACAGGCCGAATTTCTTGTATGCAGAATTGAAGAGATTGAGAGTGGCTTGCCAATATGCAGAGTGAGCAACGACACTGCAGTCATCCTCCAACTGTAGACCAGGTGTATCTATGGTGGTCAGGTTAGTTTTGGAAGGTTGTTGTACACTAGAAGATAAATGTTTTTGAACTGAGTTCAAGTCTGCACTAATAGAGCTTTATTTCAGTTAACTACATTACATGAACCTCTTTTGCCACTTATTACTAGTTCTATACATTTATACAACCCATTCTCACTCAACTAACTCTCTGTAAATATATTAATTAAGAGGGTGTAGATATTACTGGCTGGGCCAGCATTTATTGCCTATCCCTAATTACCCAGAGATCAGTTGAAAGAGTCAACCACATTGGCTCCATAGCCAATGTCTGGAGTCACATGTAGGCCAGACCAGGTAAGGATGGCAGTTTCTTTCCTTAACGGATATTAGTGAACCAGATGGAGTTTTCTGACAATTGATAACCTGGAATTAAATGTCTAGTGGTATCATTGAATTCAAATTCAACCATCTGTCATGCCTAGATTCAAACTCGGGTCTGCAGATTAATACTCTATGATTATACACCTAGGACATCACCATCTATCACCTGTTCCTTTAATCCATTGGGTCTCTGGCATCCCTTCAGGACTGATAAAGGTGACTGATGTTCAAATGTTTTCCATCCAGCCAGTGGTTAATACTGACACTGGAAGGCAATTCACCTTTGAGCTGGATAGCTACTGTAAGGTAGATTGTAATTCCTATAGGGGCTTTCACGTAACATTGCTTGACCCTCATTTGGATTTTAAATCTCTTTTGGGCCTTACTCAAGGCGTTATAGTCATGTCAAATCATGAAGCAGCTGTAGGATTGTAATAGCTTTTTTTAGATATCCAAATCTTCTCAAGCATGATCTACTGAGTCAAATATTTTGATCAGGTTGGTGAATGCAGTGAAGAGCTCCGTATGTTGTTTTCAATATTTTCTGTCAATAAGGACCATGTTGAAGGTTGCTCTGGAAGGTGTAAAACAGCACACTCTCTAGGAGATTTATCTGAGCCAAAGGAAGTAGGTGATTCAGGAGAATGTGTCAGGGGTTTTCCTGCTGTGGACAAGAAAAAAATAATTTCACTGTTTCTTGAAGATAGATTTGAATGTCATATTGCTGCATTTGGCATTGGACTGGTGGTGGATGGAGGTCTTTTTGTCTCCTAATCCATGGGATGAGTGCATGGAAGCTTCTGTGATAGAAACTCCTCAGCATCAAAGACCTCAGTGGGAACATCATTGGGGCCAAGGTTTTGTCAAGTTTCATGATTACGTGTCACAGCTGTCCCATTTAATGATGCTTTGCCCATAGATTCTACCACAAAGTACTGGGGCAGAGCCTGGAGCTCATTAGCTGTCACCGTGGCTTCATAGTTGAGGGGTCAATGAAAATGTTCTTTCCAGCATTGACAGATGGCACAGTTAGCTTAAGAAAAAAAATGCATCATCCTATGAGTGAATGGGAATGTGACCATTTGACCTTGGGCGAAAGACGGCCCTTTAGCTTCAAGGAGATTTTGTGTTTCAGGAGTATTTTGATCAAACCAGTACTGATCACAACGATGCTCAAATCCAGTGATCCGAACACAGCTGTCTTCTATGTTCTGGAATGGAGTTGAAACGTAGAATCATATAATCCCTACAGTGCAGAATTCAGCCCATTGAGTCTTCACCAACCCTCTGAAAACCATCCCACCCAGATCTAGCCCTGACCCTTTCCCTGTAGTTCTGCATTTCCCATGGCTCACCTATCTAGTCTGCACATCCCTGAAAGCTGAGGCAATTTAACATGGCCAATCCACCCTTACCTGCACATCTTTAGACCATAGGAGGAAATCAGAGCCCCTAGAGGAAGCCCACATGGTCATGGAGAATGTGCAAACTCCACAAGAGTGTCCTAGAGATGTACAGCATGGAAACAGACCCTTCGTTTCAACCCGGCCATGCCGACCAGCTATCCCAACCCAACCTAGTCCTACCTGCCAGCACCCCGCCCATATCCCTCCAAACCCTTCCTATTCATATACCCATCCTGACGCCTTTTTAAATGTTGCAATTGTACCAGCCTCCACTACGTCCTCTGGCAGCTCATTCCATACACATACCACTCTCTCCGTGAAAACGTTGCTTCTTAGGCCTCTTTTATATCTTTTTTCCCCCCCCCCCCCTCACCCAAAACCTATGCCCTCTAATTCTGGACTCCCTGACCCCAGGGAGTCTATCCTATCCATGCCTCTCGTGATTTTATAAACCTCTGTAAGGTCACCCCTCAGCCTCCGATTCTCCAGAGAAAACAGCCCCAGCCTATTCAACCTCTCCCTATGGCTCAAATCCTCCAACCCTCGCGACATCCTTGTAAATCTCTTCTGAAGCCTTTCAAGTTTCACAACATCTTTCTGATAGGAAGGAGATTGCAGAATTGCATGCAATGTTCCAAAAGTGGGCCAACCAATGACCTGTACAGCTGCAACATGACCTCCCAACTCCTGTACTCAATACTCTGACCAATAAAGGAAAACATACCAAACGCCGCCTTCACTATCCTATTTATCTGCAACTCCACCTTCAAGGAGCTATAAACCTGCACTCCAAGGTGTCTTTGTTCAGCAACACTCCCTAGGACCTTACCATTAAGTGTATAAGTCCTGCTAAGATTTGCTCTCCCAAAATGCAACAGCTCATGTTTATTTTTCTCAGCCCATTGATCCATCTGATCAAGATCCCGTTATAATCCGAGGTAACCTTCTTCACGTCCACGACACCTTCAGTTTTGGTGTCATCTGCAAACATACTAACTATACCTCTTATGCTCACATCCAAATCATTTATACAAATAGTAGAAAGTCGTGGACCCTGTACCAATCCTTGTGGCACTTCATTGGTCACAGGCCTCCAGTCTGAAAAACAACCCTCCAGTACCACCCTCTGTCTTCTACCTTTTGAGCCAGTTCTGTATCCAAATGGCTAGTTCTCCCTGTATTCCGAGATCTAACCTTGCTAACCAGTCCCCCGTAGAGAACCTTGTCGAACGCCTTACTGAAGTCCGTATAGATCACATCTACCACTCTGCCCTCATCAATCCTCTTTGTTACTACTTCAAAAAACTCAAACTTCAAGTTTGTGAGACATGATTTCCCACGCACAAAGCCATGTTGACTATCCCGAATCAGCCCGTGGCTTTTCAAATACATGTGCATTCTGTCCCTCAGAATTTATTCCAACAACTTGGCCACCACCGATGTCAGGTTCACTGGTCTGTAGTTCTCTGGCTTGTCCTTACCATCTTTCTTAAATACTGGCGCCACGTTAGCCAACCTCCAGTCTTCCGGTACCTCACCTGTGACTATCGATGATACAAATATCTCAGCAAGAGGCCCAGCAATCACTTCCCTAGCTTCCCACAGAGGTCTAGGGTACACCTGATCAGGTCCTGGGGATTTATCCACCTTTAACCGTTTCAAGACATCCAGCACTTCCTCCTCTGTAATAAGGACATTTTTCAAGATGTCACCATCTATTTCCCTACATTCTATATCTTCCATGTCCTTTTCCATAGTAAATACTGATGCAAAATATTCATTTAGTACCCCCCCATCTCCTGCGGCTCCATACAAAGGCCACCTTGCTGATCTTTGAGGCGTCCTACTCTCTCTCCCTAGTTACCCTTTTGTCCTGAACGTATTTGTAAAAGTCCTTTGGATTCTGCTTAATTCTATTTGCCAAAGCTATTTCATGTCCCCGTTTTGCCCTCCTGATTTCCCTCTTAAGTATACTCCTACTGCCTTTATACTCTTCTAAGGATTCACTCGATCTATCCTGTCTATACTTGACATATGCTGCCTCCTTTTTCTTAACCAAAACCTCAATTTCTTTAGTCATCCAGCATTCCCTGTACCTACCAGCCTTTCCTTTCACCTGAACAGGCATATACTTTCTCTGGACTCTCGTTATCTCATTTCTGAAAGCTTCCAGTTTTCCAGCCGTTCCCTTTACCTGCGAACATCTTTACCCAATCAGCTTTTGAAAGTTCTTGCCTAATACCGTCAAAATTGGCCTTTCTCACTAGCAATGTTTAAAAGTGGCTGAGCTAGTTAAGATAAACTAGAGAAAATCTCCACTTTTACTGAACCAGAAATGTTATGAAAGTATGCATGGTGTATCCTTTACCAGCATTTCTTATTTTTGAGATGGTGAAAACAGAGTACACCAACCTGCTATCTGTTTGGAGTCACCTATAATCAACAAACAATAAGCAAAGTGAACCGAAAGGTTAGAGATCAGAATGTTAAACCAACAGCAAATGATGCCTCCTAATTAAATACGGAGTGATAATCAAGGTCACAGCCCCAACCTGGCAGGAATACAAACCTAAGCTCTTGGCTACACAATCAACCTTTTCAAAGTAGTTCACGAACCAGGTGACTCAATAACGTTCATGACAAAAAGTTTGTGCCCACCCTTCCAGAAGGAAGGTAGAGGCCCTGGGTAATTTTCAAATTTTTTTTAAAACTATTATTCACATGTGGTACTTGGGCATCACCCACTGGGCCCAGTGTTTATTGACCAACTCATCCCTAGTTAAGGCTGGAATCAAACCTGGGTCCTCTGATACTATGAGGCAGCAGTGCTAATTAGAGAGCCACTGTGCTGCCCAAATGTGTGAAGATTTTCTAGTTTAGTCTTGAACTACACTTGGAATTCCTGTCTTCACTTGGGCTGCTATAAGGCTAAGACATTGATTATCATCCTCTTGGATGTTTGAGTTTCAGAAATCTTAGTGCTATGAATCATCTATTGAATATCAAAGATCTATCGAGGCACTCCACATGGGCCAAGGGGTGACACTGTCTATGGAATTTGCATGTTCTCCCTGTGTCTGTGTGGGTTTCCTCCAGGTGCTTTGGTTCCCTTCAACAGTTCAAAGATGCGCAGGTTAGGTGGATTGGCCTTGGGAAACGCAAGGTTACAAGGATAGAATAGGGGGAATGGGTCTGGGTGGGATGTGCTTTGGAGGGTCAGTGGGGCTTGATGGGCTGAAAGGCCTGCTTCCACACTAGGGATTTTATGATTCTAAGGTAATATAAACATAATTTAATCTTTAATTTGAAGAATGACCTAATCCAAAGAGTGCCAGTATTTTGAACTAGGGTGCCTCCATGTGGTTTTGTTTGCTCTTCTGTCAGAAGAGGCTTTTATTACAATGATGCCATGGTACACACTGTTAGTTCCCCAGAGTGGTGATCTTTGCCTCTTTTGGGGAAGATAATAAGGGCTATATCAAGATCAGAATAAAACCTTCTATAATATCTTTATCGGAAAGAAGGAACGAGCGTAAGTGCTGCTGAGAGTGGCAGTGTGTTGATTGCAACCGAGCTGTAAATGAAATGTTTGAGCCTTTCCTTTATGCAGTTAGAGTTCTGAGGATACATCCAGGATCCTATTCCAGGTGGCAGAAGTAATTCCATAGATAAGAGGGTCATTACCGGTGCCTCTTTTGCTCTCCTTAGGAAGGCAGGCCTCCTTGAGGGCTGCAATGTCGGTTTGTAGTCTGAATAACTTGTATGCTAGCGTTCTTTCTGAATGGTTATTTAAGATTATCTAGAAGTGTTCTAACATGCCAAGTTACAACATGTGAAGTTTTCTTCTGTTGTCCCACAAAGATTGCAGTCCTATCACGTGTGGTCTCCCAATCGGGAGAAAGTAAGGTAATTATTTTTCAGGAATGTTCTTGGCCCCTCCCCTTGTGGTGAGCAGAGGGTATCTTCTGAGGCGGCTGCCCAAAGAGATCTCTGTCTCAACACACATGTCCGAAATACATCTGTCAGATTTGTGTCCAGGACCTCCCAGGTCCCCATCACCAATTCCCCATCACCAATTCTCCATCACCACAGCACTTGACAAACTGATGCTGGTAGGAGCCTCTAGTTGACTTTTTTTTTGACGAGGGGACCTTGGGCCATTGTCCTTGTCCATATGATCTTGACTGAATGGTGGTCAGAGTGCAGTGGTGTACCTAGCCATGATGATTGGGTTCGCTTTGCTGCAGCTCTTACTGCCTTTGCAGCCAGTGATATCCATAGTCTTTCTTCCTTCAGTTTTCTCTGCTGTTGAGAAAATGTGGACTGCATTGTCTCGCACATTCACCGAGCCTTGCTGCCATGGGTGGTCCTACCAAGAACAAGCTCAGAATAAAATCATGCAAAGGATCATCGAGCGTACAGAGTCCTCCATCGTGGTGATCTTCACAGGGGTTATAGGTGTGGGATGTATGACTCAGACAGGTCATTTGATTCAAGTTGTCCACACTTATGATTTACGGAGGAACCTCAATTATCCGAAGGACGTGAGCGGGCAGTATTTCATTCGGTTAATCGAATTCCGGATGATTGAATGCCGGATAACATGGTTGAGTCGAGCATCGGGACCTTGCGATCTTGCTGGATAATCCGCTATTTGGATAATTTGAGGTTCTTCTGTATACTCTATTCAAGCCTCTTCCCATCATTGTCATCCAAAGTTTCCTTCTCCCCACTGTGGTTATGATGTGGCGGTGCTGGGGGTGAACAGTCAGAAGTCACACAACACAAGCTTATAGTCCAACAGGTTTACTTGAAATCAGAAGCTTTCCGACCTCTGCTGCTTCATTAGGTGAAGGGAAGGGAAGCACACAGGCACAAAAATCAAAAGATCATACAAATGGTGTGAGTGGAGTGTCGACGACAGGTTGAATAACAAGTCTGTGTGGGTGCTAAGTGTCAGACAGTGTGAACAAAATGGCAACAGCTGAATAGCAAATGAGCAGATGACCTGTGATCCGATTAATTGAGGCAGAGACATAATTACAAAAAAAAAATTAGAGGTAAGATGATGCTGGATGCAAACCAAATGGTTGGAATATCATGATAGGTAATAGATTTGCATGCTGAGAGACTAACCAAAGTAACAAGTCATCCAAAACTGTACAAACTTGCATAGAGAGATTATAACACCTTCTCAAGATGATAGTGTCAAAACAGGCCAGTATGGAAGATTTCACAGGTATAGAAAGTATGGTGGGGTTACATGTTGCGCGACATGAACCCAAGATCACGGTTGAGGCAGTCTTTGTGGGTATGGAACTTGACTATCAGTTTCTGCTTGGCGATTCTGCCATCTCGAAGGCTGCCTTAGAGGATGTTTACCCAAAGATAGGAGGCCGAATGTCCTTGATTGCTGAAGTGTTCCCTGACTTGATAACTTATGATCTCACTACCTTAATGAGCTTGTACAGTTTTGGATTACTTGTTACTCTGGTTATATCCTCAACATGCGATTGTTATAGCTATCAAGTTATTCCAGTCATTTGGTTTGGCTGCAGCACGACCTTATTTTTAATTAATTGAGGCAGAGACATAATTACAATAAATCCAGATCACAGGTCATCCGTTCCCTTGTTAGTCAGCTGTTGACACTTTTTACTCTCTCCGTTTGACACTTCTATCACCTGTAGAGACTTATCCAGCCTGTCGACACTCCACTCACACCATTTTTGTATGATTTTTTGATCTTCTCTTCACTTAACCTGACAAAGAAGCAGCGCTCTTCAAGCTTGTGATTTCAAATACAGAAGAACCTGTCTTTATCTGGCATTCAGTTAACTCCATCTCGGATTATCCGAATAAGATGACAAAGTCCCAGTGTTTGGCTAACAATATTATCTGCCATTCGATTAGCCAAACCAAATTCTCCCTACCCATGTCCTTTTGGACCATAACCTTGTGTTGTGTGACTTGGAGTCATAGAGATGTATGCCAAGGAAACAGACCCTTCAGTCCAACTTGTCCATGCTGACCAGATATCCCAACCCAATCTAGTCCCACCTGCCAGCACCTGGCACTTTAAACCCTTCCTATTCCTGTCCCCATCCAGATGCCTTTTAAATATTGCAATTGTACCAGCCTCTACCACTCCCTCTGGCAGCTCATTCCTTCCTTTGCCTGTTCCTCTCCCTCTTAAAAGTGCTATTGTTCTGACTTTTTTTTTTCTCAAATTTCAAAACAACACAACCGCATACAAAACGGTAATTGCTGCTCTGGGAATTCAAGAAAATCACCACCAACACCTAAAATACCTCACAAAAGGAACACCTGTTACAGCCAGAAATTTTTTCCATTCTCCATCTTGGATTACCCAGAATTGACCACATGTGGTTTTATAAAGAAGGATTTGAATTTGCTAGGTAGTGTGATAAGAAGCTGAGCATAGATTCAGAAGGGAGAAAAGCAGGAAGGTGAAAACTAGCGAGTGTGTTGGAAAAGCAGAGCAACCTAGCATAGGAAAATAGGCAGTAGAGGAGTCTTGTGCTAGATGGTAGATACCTAAATTTTAAGGTTCTTGAGGTGCAGTGATAGTGCCCCTTCCTGTGGGCTAGAAGGCCTAACTTCAAGTCTCATCTGATCCAGAGGTGTGTCATAACCCATCTGAACAGATTGATCAGGAAATTACCATGCCCAAATGCAGAGTTCAGTGAATAAAGCACATGAGCTGGGAAGAGGAGGAATGGCAGTCTAATAATCCCGATTACAGGTTTTTCAGACAGGATAGGGGAGTGAGGGTTATTGTCAGCAACGGTTTAAGGAAAAGCTTTATAACCACTGAATCTGAGGGGAAGTCAGTGATTTTTGCAGTAAATTTCTAGAAAATGCAAAAGCAAGGCGAGAGAGTAGGGTTTTCATGACCTTAACTGGAATACTTTTGATGCAAAATGTACAGAAGGCACAGAAGAGCTAAATTGTCTTCAGAAGAACTTTGTAGCAAGCCATGCAAAGAGATGGTGGAGGGGAAAGAGGAGGTGTAATTGTTCTGGCTCCATTTTTCAGGAGATGATATTGAGCCATTGAAAGAACTATATCGGCGAGGGTACAAGTGGTGATTATAATTAAGTTTGATCTATCATAGTTCTTTCTAATCAAGGATAAAAAAGTGGAGGTAGCACAGAATAAAGATATACTGAGAAATAGAGCTACTGAAGGAGCTTTTGGAGTACGGCCACTGATTCCTAATGCAACGTGAAAGGTTGATGAGCGCATAAGAAGTATGCCATTCAGCCCGTTGAGTCTGCTCCACCATTTAGTGAGATTGTGGCTGATCAGGTAATCAACTCCACCTTCCCTTTTCCCCTTAACCCTTAATTCTCTTTACTGATTTTAAAAGTCTGTCTATCTCAGCCTGAAATGTACCCAACCTTGACAGCCCTCTGCGGTTTTAAAAAAAATCCACAGATTCATAACTCCTTGCAGAGAAAACAATTCCTCCTTGTCTCTTTTAAATGTGCAAATCTTTAAACTTAGATCATGCCCTCTGGTCCTAGACTCTCCCACAAGATCCTCGCATCTACCCTGTCAAGTTCCTTAAGAGTCTTGTAAGTTTTATTAAGGTTGCGCCTCATTCTTCTAAATTCCAGTGAGTACAGCCTAATATATTCAACCTCTCCTCATTGGAAAAAAAAACCCTCCCCCTCCCAATCCCTGGTATCAGCCTTCTCTAGACAATGCCAGATTCTTTATCCTTCAGTAAGGGGCCTAAACTGATAAGGTGGTTAAGAGGACATATGGCATGTTTTCCTTTAACCAAAGTATAGAATCTGAAAGCAGGAAGGTAATGCTGAAAATAAATACAAAACTAGATCACGCCCATAGTATTGTTTATCCTGGTCTAGGCATTCCATGAAACGTGATTGCACTGGAGACAGGCTAGGGTTATTTTCCTTGGAATAGAAGAAGCTGAGCATGATCTTATTCAGGCCCATAATAATTTAATACTCTATTTAATAAATATTTATGACCAGTTTATCTAAGGTGAGCAGATATTTTGTAGAAGGGAAATGAGGAACTGTTTTTTCACCTGCAGGAAATCATTGCCAGAAAGAGTGGTAGAGGTAGGAAAGTTGCACCACATTTGAACTTGTACTTGGATTTCTACTGAAAGAATTGTGACCTGCTGATCTTTTGACTTGGCACAGGAGGAGAAGATTAATAGCCATGCCTTCATGTTGAGGATATCCTCCATAGTGTTGTGGGGCACCATCACTATGCTAAATGGGATAGATTCAAAACCGAATTACCAAATCCAAATCTGGGCATCCGTGATGCTGTAGACCATCAGCACCAGAGTTGTGTTCAACCCCAATCTGTAACTTTTTTGGCATATCCCTCACCCTACCACTGCTATCAAGCCAGGAGATCAACTGCCAAAAGCAGTGCTAGGCACTTAAACAACTAGTTGTTGGTTGGTTTGCTGAGCCAGTTAACTTTTTTGCAAATGTTTCGTACCCCTACTGGGTGACATCCTCAGTGCTGTGTAACCTCCGGATGAAGCATCATTTGCTAATCATGGGTACCGTAACAGCTTCATCTGCCAATGCCTAGCATACAAACAACAAGAAGACACTGTGTGCCCCAACACACTGACCATCCTACCTGATGTTAGTAATTTCTCAGAACTGACAACAAGACTGCTTTGTCCTCGGAGAATAATGACAGCACACAAGTGAACAGCCGCAGTTGACTCGCTGCTATCCAAAACAAAAAACTCCAAACCTACAACATGCAAAACATATACAAAATACCATGCAGCAACTGCAAGAAACATTACATAAGGCAAACAGGCAGGACACTCACCACTAGAATGCATGAGCATCAGCTTGCAACAAAATGACATGACCAGCTCTCCCTCGTGTCAATACGCACTGATAAGGAAGGAGACCAATTCAAGTGGGACAATTATTACTGGAACAGGCAAAACAAAGACAAGCTTGGGAATTCCTGGAGGCCGAGTATTCATCCAGCGGTGCCACAAACAAACATGTTTGAAATAGAGCCCATCTACAGACCACTGTAGTACAAAACTGAAAATAGAACTGCCCACCATGACTGACTGACTGACAGAACCAGCCTATTCAGCCCCTCCCTATAGCTTCAACCCATCAAACCTGGCAATATCATTGTAAATGTTTTCTGACCTCTTTCAGTTTTCACAATATTCTTCTTATCACAAAAAGACCAAAATTGCACGCAGTATTCCACAAGTGACTTAACCAATGTCCTGTGCAGCCGCAACATGACCTCCCAATTTAATGCACTGGCCAATAAAGGAAAGCATACCAAACACCACCTTCACTGTCCTATCTACTTGCGTTTCCACTTTCAAAGATCTATGAACCTGCACTCCAAAGTCTCTTTGTTCAGCAACACTCCCCAGGACCTTACCATTAAGTGTATAAGTCCTGCCCTGATTTGCCTTTCTAAAATGCAGGACCTCACATTTATCTAAATTTAGACTCCATCTGTCACTTGGCTCATTGACCCATGTGATCAAGATCCTGTTGTACTCTGAGGCAACCTTCTTTGCTGTCCACAACACCTACAATTTTGGTGTCATCTGCAAACTTACTGACTATACCTCCTATGTTCCCATCCAAATTATTTGTATAAATAACGAAAATCAGTGAATCCAGCATCGATCCTTGTGGCACACCGCTGGTCACAGGCCTCCAGTCTGAAAAGCAACCCTCCACCACCACCACCCTCTGTCGTCTTCCTTTAAGCCAGTTCTGTGTATCCAAATGGCTAGTTCTCCCTATATTCGGTGTGATTTAACCTTGCTAACCGGTACAGTGAGGAACCTTGTCGAGCGCCTAAACTGAAGTCCACGTAGACCACGTCCACTGCTCTGCCCTCATCAAATCTTGTGGTTACTTCAAAAAAATGCAATTAAGTTAGTGAGACATTATTGCCCATGCACAAAGCTATATTGACTATCTTTGATCAGTCCTTGCTTTTCCATGTACTTGTAAATCCTGTCTCTCCGGGTTCCCTCCAACTTGCGCACCACCGATGTCAGACTCACCAGTCTGTAGTTCCCTGGCTTTTCCTCACCACCTTTTTAAAATAGTGTCATTGCATTAGCCAGCCTCAAGTCTTCTGGCACCTCACCTGTGGCTATCGATGATACAAATATTTCAGCAAGGGATCCAGCAATCACTTCCCTAACTTTCCACACAGTTCTCAGGTACACCTGATCAGGTCCTGGGGATTTATCCACCTTTATGCATTTTCCCACTTTCAGCACCTCCTCTGTAATTTGAAAATTTTTCAAGATGTCGCTATTTATTTCCCCATGTTCCATATTGTTTGGGTACTTTATTTAAGGGTGGAAGTTCAAGCCCGGAGAGAGTGCAATGGAGATTTACTAAAATGATAATGGAATGAGGGACTTTAGATACAAGGAAAAATGAGAGAGCTGGGTCTTGTTCTCCTTGGAGCAGTGAAGATTAAGAAGTGACCTTATTGAAGTGTTTAGAATTATGTACAATTTTGACTGGATAAAGAAAGATATTCTGTTTCTGATTTATTGGTATGTCAGTAAGTAGGGATCACAATTTCAAAACTCAGAGCTAGGAGTGAGATGAGAAACTTTTTTACTCTTAGGACTTGGAATGTGCTCCCTGGGATGGTGATGGAGGCGGATTCTGTATGAGGTTTCAAAAGACAGCTGGATATATATTTGGAAGGGATAAAGTTAGAGGGCTGTGGAGATAGAATGGGATTAACTGGGTAGCTCTTTTAGGAGTTGGTATATGTGTGAATGGCTACTTTCTGAACTGGAAAATTCTATGATTACTCACACAGGATGAATTCAATTTGGCTAACTACCACTCCATCAAAGTGATAGACTGGGTCTTCAACACTGGTATCAAAATAAAACATGACTTAAATAATCTGTTCAGTGCTCAGATTGGGTTCCACTAGGGTCATTCATCTCCTCACCTCATTAGAGCTTTGATCCAAACATGGGCAGAAGAGCTAAACTCTCAAGGTGAGAATGACTGCCCTTGACATCAGGGTTGCATTTGACCAAATGTGGTATCAAGGAGATTTAACAAAATTAAAGCTAATGGGAATCGTGGGGAAAAATGCTCTACTAGTTATATCTAGCAGAAAAGTTAATGGTTGTGGTTGTTGGAGGACAATCACCTCAGCCCCAGGATGGCACTGCAGGAATTCTAGGGAGGGTCCTAGGCCCAACCAAATTTAGTTGCTGCTTCAATGATCTGAGCCACTAACCATCCTGACTGGGAAGTATATCACCATTCCCTCACTCTCACTGGGTCAAAGTCCTGGAATTCCCTCCCTAAGAGCATTTTGGGTCACCGTACAGAACATGGACTACAGTGGTCCAAGAGGCAGCTCACCACACACCTTTTGTAAGGTGAAAACATAAGACCGATTTTAGATTTATTGTGACTGACTACATCCGTTTTTTTGCACTATATATTTGGTAATAATTTGATTGTTCCAATATCTCAGTCAGGCAATAAGTTGATTTGGTTTTCAGAGAAAGTTCCTTTGAAAAAGCTGCAATTGTTTACTGCCTGTTGTCTTTATTTTACTTGTTATACACATGCTTCTTTCCTTAGGTGCACTGCATCAGTACTGAATTCACAACACGGAAACATGGAGGAGAAAAGGGTGTGCCTTTCCGAATTCAAATAGATACGTTCAAGGAGAATGAAAATGGTGAATATACAGAGCATCTTCATTCAGCTAGCTGCCAAATCAAAGTGTTCAAGGTATGGAGAAAAAAGGCTGGTTTGCTCTGGTGAAGGACCATGACTTCAAATCTTGCTGTTAGAAATGTAATTCTGTTGGTTGGTTCCTAAATATTGTCAAAGTGTGGTGCTGGAAAAGCACAGCCGGTCAGGCAGCATCCGTGGAGCAGGAGAGTCGACGTTTCAATCCTAAGCTCTTCATCTGGAATGAGCTCAGATGCTGCCTGACCATCTGTGCTTTTCCAGCACATTACTTTTTGACTCTGATCTCCAGCATCTGCAGTCCTCGCTTCCTCCTCCTCCTGATTCCTAGATATTCTAAAGCTAACTCCTGCAAGATTTATACGTCAGTCGTAATGATTATATTTTGTTCATTTATTATGTAATAGAAATTAGCAGCTTAAGCACTCATCTGAATGAGGCAGGGAGTGTAATTGTTTTGAAGTCTCGCCACGCACTTAAGTAACAGATGGGTCCTCCAGTCAGAACATGTTGATCCTGAAGACAATCACTGGAATTATTTGTGACTGGATTGTAAGCATCCATCTTTCCTCTTAAGTAAGATTTGCTTGCAAATGGAATCCAGAAAAACTGACCTATTGTTGGAGATCAGATTTCTGTCCTCTTGGCTCCAAATTACTGTGCAGATCAATACCCTGCTGACCAGTGGCTGCAGCAGTTTGGCAACTGGCACCTAATACCAAAAACAACAACCCACAGTAACATGTGCTAACCACTTCATATGCAGAATCATGGCAGAAACTGCCTCACTCAAATTGGTCTCTTCAGCCATCAGAGAAATTGGAAAGCTACTCCCTTCGCAACAAATTTGAATTGCTGTGTCCATTATTTTACACAGGTGGTTGGATTATGACATGAATGCTAATAGATGAAGCCTATTTAAAGCAAATTAACCCCCTTTCTGTGCAATATTTCTACAGCTTCTACTCTCGCTCCTTTTCTCCTAATAATCAGCTATTTTCAATAAAACTAGTGTCTAAAGTCCACGATAACTTGCTGCAGAAGTATATGGAATCTTTGCATAAAACCAATTTCTTGTGTACCATTCCAAAATGGCAATTCCTGACTCAAAATCTGTATGTTTTCATTGTTATGTCATGTAACGGGTATGGTACTAATTGTAGAAGTGCACCCTTTTAAATGATTGCATCTGTGAAGACAAATCAGAGTTAATTCTTTGGGTCCAAAATGTTAGAAATGTGATCCTGTTGGTTGATTCCTAGATATTGTCAAGAACTGATGGTAGCTAGGAAAATGTCAGTTTATATGCAGAAGATAGGGTGGGGGGAGGGGGGTAAGGAGTAAATGATTTGTGGGGATAGACCCCAGGGAGAGAGAAGAACAGTTGCACAGACAAAGGAATAGATAGCGATTTGGCTAGGAGGGTGAATAGCTGTAAAGTGACAGGCAGCTGGAAGCTTGGTCTTTTTTGTGGACAGAACGAACAGACACGTTTCCCGCCCCTTCCTTGTCCATCTTCCTCTGGGACTATTCCCTTCAGGACACCCTGGTCCACTCTTCCTTCACTCCCATCAGCCCCATGGCACCTTCCCCCTACAACTGCTGAAAGTGTCATGCATGAAACAGATCTTTTGCTATAAATTCTGAGTTTTACGATCATACTCCGCAACTACCTGATGAAGGAGCAGTGCTCTGAAAGCTAGTCCTTTCAAATAAACTTGTTGGACTATAGCCTGGTGTTGTGATTTTTAACTTTGTCCACCCCAGTCCAACACCAGCACCCCTACATCGTTTACAGATGCTGTCAGACCTGCTGAGCTTTTCCAGTAACTTCTGTTTTTGTTTCTGATTTACAGCATCCACAATTCTTTTGATTTTTCTTTTAAATTGATTGTTCATCTTGATTCTAATATGAGAACTGTTTTAATCCCAGGGAATGTTTCTAATAGTCATGTCAGATCCCGGACTGAAACCTGGCTTGATAGGTCATCTTTTGGTTTTAAAGAAGTGGACATGTATATGTAGAACTGCAGCAGATGGGATAGGTCCTCAATGAATATTTCTGCTGTGTTGACTGTGGAGAAAGACAAGACGACTTGGGAACTTGAGAAAATTGGTGATGATGTCTTGGGGACAGACCATGTCACGATAGAAGAGGTGTTGGATGTATTAAAATGCAAGAAGATGGACAAAGCTCCTGGTCCTGACCAGATATATCCAAGAACCCTGCAAGAGGCTAGAGAAGAAATTGTGGAGGACCTGGCTGATATATTTGTATCATTGTTCGCCATGAATAAGAGGACTGGAGGGTAGTGAATGTTGTGCCCTTATTCAAGAATGGCTGCAAAGAAAAACCTGGGAACTATAGACTAGTAATCTGATAGGTACAGTACTTGAGAAGATTCTGAGGGATAAGGTATACATGCATTTGAAGAGACAGGGTTTGATTAGGAGTCATCAGCATGGCTTTGTGTATGGGCGAGCATGCCTCACAAATTTGTTAGTTCTTTGAAGTGACCAGAAAGGTGGTTGAGAGCAAGGTGGTAGATGTAGTCTATGGATTTCAGTAAGGCCTTTGATAAGGTTCCACACGGCAGGCTACTCTGGAAGGGTAGATCGTATGCAACCCATGGGGAGCTGGCAAACTGGACACACAATTGGCTTGATGGTAGGAAGCAGAGGGTAATAGTGGAAGGATGCTTGTCAGACTGGAGGCCTGTGCCTAGTGGAGTGCCTCAGGGATTGGAGCTGGGCCCATTGCTGTTTATCTACATCAATGATTTTGATAAGAATGTACAATGATTGGTTAGTAAGTTTACAGATGACACTAAACTAGACTGTATCGTGGATGGTGAGGAAAGTTATTAGAAATTGCAGTAGGATCTTGACCAGCTGGGGAAGTGGGCTGAGAAATGGCAAATGGCATTTAATATATGTAAGTGTGAGGTCTTGCATTTTGGAAAATCAAATCAAGGGAGGAGTTTCATGGTGAATGGTAAGGCCTTAGAGTGTACTGGAACAGAGGGACCTTGTAGTTCAAGTGCACACATCTCTGAAAGTGGAGTCACAGGTAGACAGGGTATTGAAGAAGGCTTTCGGCACACTGGCCTCCAGTCAGCGTATTGGGTATAGAAATTGGAAACTTGCATTGCAGTTGTACAGGATGTTGGTGAGGCTGCACTTGGGAGTATTGTGTTCAGTTTTGGTCACCTTGTGTTAGGAAGGATATTATTAAAATGGAAAGTGTGCAGAAGAAATTTACAAGGATGTCGCTGAGACTCAATGGCCTGAGTTATAGGGAGAGATTCGACAAGCTAGAGCATTTATCTTTAGAGCGTAGGAGACTGAGGGGGGACCTTATAGAAGTATATAAGATCATGAGGCATGGATAGGGTGGATGCACTCAGTCTTTTTCCTAGGGGTGGGGAATCGAGGATGAGGGCATCGGTTGAAGGTGAGAGGAGAAAAAATAAAAGGGAACCTGAGGAGTAACTTTTTTTTAAAACACAGGGTGATATGCATATGGAAGTGGTTGAGGCAGGTATATTAACAACATTTGAAAGGCATTTGGGCAAATACATAGGAAAAGTTTAGAAGGATATGGGTTGAGAGTGTATTGCTGGAAGAGCACAGCAGGTCAGGCAGCATCCGAGGAGCAGGAAAATTGACATTTCGGGCCAAAGCCCTTCTTCAGGAATTAGATTAGATTAGATTACTTACAGTGTGGAAACAGGCCCTTCGGCCCAACAAGTCCACACCGACCCGCAACCCACCCATACCCCTAACCTAACACTATGGGCAATTCACCTGACCTTTTTTTTAGAATGTTTGACCCGAATGGCCCGAAATGTCAATTTGTCTGCTCCACAGACGTTGACTGACCTGTGCTTTTCCAGCAACACATTCTTCAACTCTGATCTCCAGCAAATGCAGACCTTACTGTCTCCTTAGAAAGGTATGGGCCAAACACAGGGAAATAGGTTTGGACATTTTGATCGACTTGAACCAGTTTGGGCTGAAGGGCTTGTCTGCGTGCTGTAGGACTCTGACTCTTAAGTGGTTTCTCTTCAAGAAACATACAGAACGCAGGCTCATTTTTAGCAATAAATATCTTTCTTTAGCAGAAGTAATAAGGATAAATAGGAAAAACCAAACTATCTACTACAACACCAATTCAATTATTTTTTTTTAAAAATGCGCACAGCAAAAGTACGATCCTATTAATCCCAAAACATTCATTTATAAAAAGTAAGAAAATTAGCTTTATGGTCCACAAAACACGTTCCCGCAACAGTACTCGCACTAGAGCCCATCTCAACAGGCTTAAGTCACTTGTGACTTAAATTAATTATCTTCAGGTGGCTTCTTCCTAGGCCTACTATGCACCTGACCTTAAATGTACTTCGCTTTAAATAACTTTCGGGATTTTATGTAAACACTTCTGGTTTGGGGTCATTGCTAACTCTTTAAGGCAATCCAGTTTCACTATTATCATTCCTTAGGAGCACTGCTCTATACAAGCATCTTCATCAAAGGACTTCAGAGTCCTACTCAAAAATCAGTCAAACTTTTTAAAACAAATGTTCTCCAGGTTGTGTGTGTGTTCCCTAACCTTGTAAAAAGATGAATGTTCTAAAGTACGTCTTGTTTAACTTGCTTAGCTGTAAAGCCCCACCATATACACAAAACACTTTAATTCTAAAGCCAGATCCCAAGAGCTGTTTTAAAGGATATCCCCATGGGCTACAGAAATACTTAAAGTTAATAAATTAATTTCACACATGCAATCCACATGTTACTAACTTAGCCAAATTTAGAATATATATATATATAAAAAAAAATCAATCAATCAGCATCACATCTTCCCTCAAAGAAAGATGAGAATGTATTTTAGAGGGGTGGCCCTATTCTGTCATACTAATGGTAATGGCATACTAACACTAAATATATAGTGAGGTACACAACAACTTTTGGTCAATACTGTTCTCCCTTTCACCTCACACACTTTTTATTCATTTCATGGGATGTGGGGTCACTGGTATTTGTTGCTAATTCTCTTTGAACTGAGTGACTTCATTAATCATTTCAGAGGACAATTGGAGTTGATACCTCACTGTGGTACAGGAGTCATATGTAGGCCAGACCAATTAAGGACAGCTAGGTTCCTTCCCAAAACACACTAGTGTACCAGGTGGCTTTCTACAACAATCAATAACAATTTCATGGTCACACTAATGACACTAGCTTTATATTAACTGAATTCAAAATCTACCAACTGTTGTGCTGGGATTTGAACCGGTCTTCAGAGCATTGGCCTGGACCACTAGATTACTCATGCAGTGAAGCTGTCATGATGTCGTCATCTACCCCCTTTGAACCTGATTCAGTACCATCTCTTGTTTGACTTCTCCTGTCTCCTGGACTATGCCAGCTAGATCGATGCACCTGGTTTCTTGCTGCATGCTGATGACAGCTCTGAACACTTTGCAGTCCTCAGGACTGATGGAATGAAATTGAAGCGAGAGATGTGCATAATGAGGCAACCAAAGAGAGGGAAAATGCAGCTGTCCTGGTCTTCAGTGTTTCTTATTGTACTTCAACCTTGTTGAACTAATAATTGTTATGTATTGGATTTATGTCAGGTATTGAATGCAGAGATAACCACTGAATTATTAATAATTCTTTACAGCACTCTTGTATTTAAAGTTTACGGCAAGCTGCTGGTAGATTGGTTTTACAGCTTGCAGCCTTATTTGCACTCTATTGAGGTTTAAAATTAGATTAAATGTTTCCCTGATGGAGTAACTGTTTAATCTTGTCAAGACTTTGAAGCTGGTGCTCTGCTCCAAGTGTTCGAAGTATTTTGAGATGTATCCTGTGGTATTGCTCACACAGTAGGAAATGGCATACCACTTGCACCTCATTATTTGCAGACTTGCTACTCATGAGGTTGGGGGTGGTAAATGGGGTCTAACTGTTGATAGAGTTCCGGTTGGAATGCCATGCTTCTAGGAATTCTCGCGCGCGTCTCTATTTGGCTTGTCCTCGGATGGATGTATTGTCCACGTTAAAGTGGTGTCCTTCCTCGTCTGTATGTGAGGATACAAGTGAGAGAGGGTCATGTCTTTTTGTGGAGAGTTGATGTTCATGTATCCTGGTAGCGAGTTTTCTGCCTGTTTGTCCAACGTAGTGTTTGTTACAGTCCTTGCAAGGTATTTTGTAAATGATGTTAGTTTTGCTCATTGTATACAATAACAAACACATCGAGTTTGACCCCATCTACCACCCCCTGAGAAAAAGAGTAGGAAGTGACTTCACCACAGGAAATGACATCACCAACCCAAAGAAACCCAAACATAGAAAGTAGGAGTTTTCTTTTTTTTATTTTATTTTTTTTAAAAGATATTTTTATTACAAATTTTATATTTTGACAGATTTACAAAAATAAACAGAACTTTCAAGCACAAACATTAATATAAAAATAGATCTTAAATATATAATCATCAAAATTCAAAGGAATGATACTAAAGAAGAAAGAAAAACAATGAAACTCAGTTAACTACTAATCTAATCCACAATTATCCAGAGTGTATAGTTGAGTCACTTACATCCTTCAAACAAGAGAAAATGTTCTCTAATACACTCATAACAGTATAATAAAAAGGAAACTATTTCCAAACAATAAGAACAAAAAAAAAATGTTTGAATGGAGATCCTCCCCCTTGTTCTCAGGGGGCCTTACTTCCTTTCTAAAGGTCCACCATATCCTCTCCCAAACAGTGTCCCACCCTTGACCCGGGCGCTCCTTAATAGGATTTAGATATAATACCGAGCTAGAGTTAACAGTGAGCGCCCCACCCCCACCCCTCCCCACCCATACCTGAGTATATCTAATAGCATCAATGCCACGTACAAACACACATAACTATAAAATTACAACTCCAACAAATTACAGTTAAGTATAATAACATAAAATAGCAAGGGAAGACAACCCTGCTCCCAGAAGCAAAAGTAAAGTAGAGTAAAGTATCCATTTCTCCCCACGGAGTGTGGAAGAGGCAAGCCAACATAAATTGTCTCTTACGATTTATTTAAACGAGTCTAAAAGTTCCTTAGCCTCTTCTGATGATCTAAAATTATACTCGGATCCTTTGTGGGTAAAGCATAACGTCGCTGGGTAGCGTAAGGTGTATTGAATATTTAAGTTCCTTAGACATTTCTTCACCTCATCAAACGCCTTCCTCCTTCGTGCCAGAGCCGGGGAGAAGTCCTGAAATAACATAAGCTTGGATCCTTCATGAATCATAGCTTTAGGATCCTTTCCAAGATTTCTGGAGGCGTCCAGGAGTATCTGCCTCTCCCTATAATTCTGCAGCCGGAACAGGACCGGGCGTGGGCGCTGGTTTGGGCCAGATCCGCGTACTGCGACCCGGTAGGCCCACTCCACCCTTACCCGGTCAGTTTCAGCCCCCAGGTTTAAAAGCTGGGGCAGCCATCGCTCCAGAAATACTACTAACTGTCCCTTCTCTTCTTGTTCAGGGAGGCCCAGAAGACGGATATTCTTTCTCCGATTTCTATTATCCAGGTCATCCATGTAGATTTCAAAGGCCCGGACTCTCTGCTCCAGAGCTCTCACCTGTTCTGCAGCTGTTTGTGCTGCAGCCTCGGAGGTCGTGGCCTTTAGCTCCGCCCCCTTCACTCGGCCCTGTAATTCCTCGATAGCCTGGCTGTGTTTCTGCAGCTTTTCTTCGAATGAGTTCCATCTCTGTCTGGATTCTGCGATGAAATTGACGAGTGTCGTTTCCAGCCTGGCAATCATCTCTCTAAGGCCTGTTTTTACATCAGCTGCAGCAGGAGGAGGAGAGGAGGGTGGGGGAGGGGTCTTTGTTTTCTGAGAGCTGCGGGATCCCTTTGGTTTACTCATTATCCACTTAATATTAAACTGCTTAAATATAATAGTAAGCAGCTAATTAAGGTTAGAAAAATTTTTTGGGTGGTTTGGTAAGTGTGGTGGGGGTGAGTAACTCACTTTACCCAGGTTTTGGGAAGAGCACTGTAAACTCAGACTTGCTGAGTCGCCGCCATCTTGGATCTCAAGTAGGAGTTTTCAGTATTGCTTCGCATGAGGCCCACTGAAGATGTTACCTAGTAAGGTAACGCAATGTTTGGAAATGAACCTTTCAGCTCAGCGAGCAAACCTACATCTTTTCTATAACTATTTTAAAATTAATAGAATTATGATTACCGGGCCCCCAAGTGCTACCCCACTGACATCTCGGTCACCTACCCTGCCTTACTTCACAAGAGTAGGTCAAGTTTTGCACCTTCTCCAGTAGGTACATCCACATCCTGAATCAGAACATTTGTTTGTACACACTTAACAAATTCCTCCCCATCCAAGCTCTTAACACTATGGCAGCCTCAGTCTATGTTTGGAAAGTTAAAATCCCCTATCATTGCAACTGTTATTCCTACAGATATTGGAGGTCTCTTTACAAATTTGCTTCTCATTTTCCCACTGACTATTCGGGCCTTTTAGTTTTAATCCCAACAAGCTGATCGTCCTTTCCTCTTTCAGTTCCACCCAAATAACGTCACTGGGCATACTCCTCGGAGTATCCTCCTAAAGTACAGCCATAATGTTATCCCTAACAAAAAAAAAACGCCACTCTGTCTCCTCTCTTGTCCCCCTTTCTATCTTTCCTATAGCATCTATATCCTGGAGCATTAATTAACGGCCAACATGTCAAATCTAAACAAGGATCATAAGTGGGTATGGGTTCTAAATTAAAGTGAGCATTAAGAATTTAAACTCTGGATATTAAACATCTATATCTTTTCTAAAATAAAGAAAAATGGTAAGCATGAAGCTGTCAGATTGTTGTAAAACCCCAGGATCTGGCGTAATGTCCTTTCAGGGTAGGCGACCTGGCCTTTACTGGAGTTCCACACCATTTCAGCGTCCTCTGAAGCAACCTGACATTAAATTCAGGACCCCCAATGATGAGCAATAAATGCTGATCCTATCCAGTACACCCACGTCCTCTGAGAATTAATAGCTTTTAATTACTTTACACCGATTCTGTTTACCTGCAAATAATTGTTGTCTGCCTCCCATTTGAGAGAGGCTGAAGATACTAAGACACAAGACCTCTTTATTATGTGTCACCATTTTAAATCTGTTATGCTACAAACCTCTCTGACAACAAGCTTTAGTTAGGTTGAATAAGTACAATTTTTTTTCAAAGCAGTTTGTGCCGCTTTACTTAAGTTTTTAATTTGATTTTCATAAACTGTGTCTTGTTGAGTCATTCGGTTTCTTTAACCCAATAGTAAGATAGAAGTGCATGGATTTATGAATTTCCTTTATTTCTTACTGTTTGTAATTGAAGCACTGATTTCATGAATGAAGTGTTTGTACCAGATCTTTGCTTACAATATTGACAAAGAGGGTGAGAGCTGATCCTTATTCAAGAAATTTGGGTCACTCATTAATGATTCCAATTTGTGAAGTAGTTTTTCTTGGTCTGTCTTGAACATTTCTTAACTTTTGAATCTATTTGGTTGGCCTTGTATTCCCAGTGTGGCTGTAATTTATTTTGCACTGCTCTCCATTAGAGAACTGGACATAACAAATATGTGGTGGTGATGATGGGTTAACTATTGTTTTGTTGAGTAATAAGGACTGTGGTACTTCCTAGCTCCTAATTTTAAAATAGGAGAATGTATTTTTCTTGGTCCCTCCATGTATGATTGATTCGTCATACTCTTGGCTGACAGCATTGGGTATGCTATAGTGTGAGGCATTTTCATTTTGTCGCATGTGATTTGTTTGCAGCCAAAGGGTGCTGATAGAAAACAGAAAACAGATAGGGAAAAGATGGAAAAACGAACTCCTCAGGAGAAGGAAAAATATCAGCCTTCTTATGATACAACTATTCTCACAGAGGTAAGACTGCACTTGTTTATGTTTGAGATCTGGCACTTGTTTTCTGAAGTCAACTAGATGTGTTTTTTGGTGTGTCATGTTTTGATTTAAAACTATAAAATTGGAGTGTTGAGGAAGAGAGAAGAAGCCCGATTGGCTTGTTGTCAATGTTATTTTGATTTCTGTTTTGGTTCATTCTAGGTACAGGGGTAATTTAAAAAAAAAATACTTGAAGTAATTCAGTGTTCATTAACAGTTATGAATCTGCTAAGAGGCTAATTAAAAACGTCTAAACATCAATGTACGGTAGACTGTAGGAAAGTTGTGTAGTCACTATAAGGAACCTACTTATTATTGAAATGAATCTAACAATAGTTGTGCATAATTTTGGGGTGGTTGTCCATCACATTTTGATTTATAAGTGCCTAACTGACGTTTTCTCCCCCCTCATCCAGTGTTCTCCCTGGCCAGACATTTCCTACGTTAACAATACGGCATCTCCTGGCTTTAGCAGTTCGCAGGGCAGTTATACCATTGCTGAAGGGTGGGTCTCATCATTGCTATTTTACCATTCTCATAATTTGCAGCATTTGAAAAAATTTTTTCATAGAAGCAATTGATTTAATTTCAGAAATGGATCCCCTCATCATCAGCCTGACCCGGTTCCTGCAAGCACTGATGTAAGTGTTCTTGATTTCCAGCATTATTCATAAGTCTATCCTGCTCAGTGCAATAACATGAGAATATTGTGTCTGAAAGAATCATAGAAACTTGCATCAAAGGAGGAAGCTAGCTGTGGATTTTCAGTAGATCAGTTATGCTTGTTGACTTATGTTTGTTTTTATCTGAAACCCTCTTAGTTCCTCAGTTCAACTACCTGGGCCATCTCTGTTCTAAAGTAATTTATGGAATCAGCTTTAAATATCTTTTTCACACAAAGTGCTCCAGATCCTGATGACACTGGTGGGAGGAATACAACTCTCATTTCCCTCCAGATCTTTTTTCCAGTGATTTTGAATCTGTGATCTCCAGTTATTGACTCATTTGCCAGGGAGAATGTAATTTCCTTACTTACTCGATCAAAACAGTTTTTCATCTTAAACTCTCTTAGGTCGCTTCTTGTCCTCCTCTATTCCAAGAAAAAGACTCCTTCTTTTCTTCCCCCAGCCAGCGTCCTTTGTGCCTGTGGACATCCTGCCAAACCACCTCCTGTATTCTTTTTGAATGCCTTTACAAAGGAAGGCAGGACTGGTACTAAATATTCCTGGATGGAAGTTGTTCAGGAAGAAGAAGAAACCTAGCAATAATAATTTAAGGAGAACATTACAGTGATAGAGAGAGGATGCCCTGAACGGCCATGGCTGAAATCTATTTGGTTAGAGCGAAAAAACAATAGAGGTGCCCATTACATTACTCCATGTAGTCTCATAAGTCAACAAGTTATAAAGAGAAATTGCTGGAGAAAGTCAGCAGCTCTGGCAGCAACTGTGGAGCAAAAGCAACATTAACATTTCTGTTAATGTTACAAACTCGAGCTATCAACATATGACTTTACTAGTTGAAACTGTAGCTCCTCTTTTTAAAATCTTTTGTGCGTGTGTACACCAACAAAAAGTATTGGCATTATGAGTAGAGGAAAATTACTGGGGAGAAATAAAATCACAGAATCCCTACAGTGTGGGAACAGGCCATTCGACCCAACAAGTCCACACCGACCCTCTGAAGAATAACCCACCCAGATCCATTCCCCTACCTTATTACTCTACATTTGCTCCTGACGAATGCACCTAGCCTACACAATCCTGGACACTATGGGCAATTTAGCATTGCCGATTCACCTAACCTACATATCTTTGGATTGTGGGCAGAAATCAGAGCACCCAGAGGAAACCCACACAGACTCAGGGAGAATGTGCAGACTCCACACAGACGGGCACCTGAGGTTGCAATCGAACCTGGGTCCTTGGTGCTGAGGCAGCAGTGCTAACCACTGAGCCACCTCCAAGCCATGTGCCATCTTGACTTGGAAATATGTCGCTAAGTCAAAATCCTAGAACTCCTCACTTACAGAACTCCTCACTTACAGCAATGTACATTCGATTGCAGTAGCTAAATAAGACAGCTCAACACCACCTTCTCTAGGGCAATTATGGATGTGCAAGAAATGCTGGCTTAGCCAGCAGGTCCCTCAAAAGAATTTAAAGTCTGGTTGAAGATTTGTAGCTCGGGTGTCCGTTGTTGTGGTTCTGTTCGCCGAGCTGGAAGTTTTTGCTGCAAATGTTTTGTTCCCTGGCTAGGGAACATCATCAGTGCTATTGGAGCCTCCTGTGAAGCGCTGTTTTGATGTTTCTTCCGGTATTTATAGTGGTTTGTTCTTGCCGCTTCCGGGTGTCAGTTTCAGCTGTAGTAGTTTGTATGTGGGGTCCAGGTCCATGTGTCTGTTAATGGAGTTTGTGGATGAATGCTAAGAAAGTGACGATGCTGAATCAAAGTCCTGAATACTGGTCTCCTGCACAATGATAGATCAGGGGTGTCAGCTTCGGTTCAAAATCAGAAGCCTTTCCTCTGGTGCAGAGGAGTCCAAGATGAGGAGTAGCAATGTTAAAGTGAATGTCGCACCATGTAGGGGGTAATGTCAACAAACACCTTTACAGACAAAGGTTAGTAGAAATTGAGAATTCTTTTTCCCCCGATTGGAGCTTTTGACGACTGACGTTTGTTCGGCGTTGTTCTTCAGGGATATAGGACAAAGGTGGGCAAATTCGTGAGGCCCAGATCAGCTGCGATTTGATAGAATGCCAGAGAGCAGAACAGCCTTGAAGGTTTGAGTTATATAAAGAGGCTGGGGCTTTTTTCACTGGAGCATAGGAAATTGAGGGGTGACTTTACAGAAGTTTATAAAATCATGAGGGGCATGGATTAGGTGAAATGTTAAAAAGGGCATGATGGGCAATTTTTACAAATTCTTTAGAGTGGTGTGTATGTGTGGAATGACCTTCCAGAGGAAGTGGTGGATATGGGTACAACATTCCAAATATTTTTGGATAGGTTTGATTAGACTAGACTAGATTGTTTCCACACTGTGTGGAATCTAGGCCCTTCGACCCAACAAGTCCACACCGACCCTCCGAAGCGCACCCCACCCAAGACCATTCCCCTACATTTACCCCTGACTAATGCACCGAACACTACGGGCAATTTAGCATAGCCAATTCACCTAACCTGCACTGGACTGTGGGGGGAAACCGGAGCACCCGGAGGAAACCCACACGGACACTAGTTCATGAGCAAGAAATGTTTGGAGGGATATGAGCCAGCAGCGCAAGGGGGATTAGTTTAGTTTGGGGTTGTGATCAGCATGGATTGGTTGGACCGAAAGGCCTGTTTCTGTGCTGTACGACTGTATGAATGGCCGTTGCCTGGTTTTAACATTTGATTGTATTAATACAAAATTTTGATGATGGGCAGGACAGCATCCTAACCTGCAACATTACCTAGTCATCTGTGCATCACTGTGCTCAGATCCTCCTGGCTCCCTTCTCCATCCACTCGAAGCTGGTGTTGGTGCAGTCCATACCATGGCCATGGGGGCTTCTGGTGTTGGTGTAGTACGTACTATGGCCATGGGCGCCTATGTGCAGTGGAAGGTTCAGTAGAAAGGCATGCAGGATAACACTCTCCTCAAACTGATGCTGAGCAGGTTCCAAGCTCGCTCACAGATGAAGCCAGGGAGGTAATCCCTGCCTCCACCTTGCAACACAGGGCCCACGTCCTCAAGGAGGTACCAGCAGAACGCTGCTACCGGCGCCTCCAGCCTAGCACCAGTCTACAGGCTTCAATGAGATGTGTTCCTTTCTCTTCCTAAGACCTTCTATTCTCTGCTTTTGTTCATTCCAGATTCTCAGCTCTTTGACGAGGGGGTTTATGCACTAATTGTCCAATTTCACATTCACTGTTTAGAGGCAACACCTTCCCACAGGTGGTGGGAGACAGTAACTGACCACTTCCAAGCTCAAGTTACTTTGCTGCAGACAGAATAAAGACAGACCCTGCTTCTTCCAAATATGACCATTTCTTGCTACCCCCAACATTTATACGCACTAGCTGTTCAGTTGCCTACAATCCAATCAGAGAGCTGCTATGAAGGTGATACCTCTGGTGTCCACAAGTGGTCACGCTGCACCCACCAAACAGTAATCTGTTGCTGGCTGAATCTATCTTTGTGCATATATCCCGGTGCCATGCCATCTATCTCATCTCTCCTCCCCTTTTGCTTGTGGAACAGCAGTGTAAACATAATTCACCATGAGTCCAGTGACTTGTTTTTAAAGTGCAGCATTTTCCCATTTTAGTCTGCAATCAAAAATGTAGAGAAGTAAATAGATACAATCTTTATGCTGGATAAGGACAGCAGATTTTCTTCACTTTTTTGCTCACTTTTTTAATTCCAAGTTTATTTATTTAATGAGACCTTAAATGCTCCTGTGATGTACTAGGATTTTAACTCTTTCCTTTTCCTTTCTCATGGGATGGATATGCCTTGGCAAGCCCAGCATTTGTTGTCCATCTTTAACTGGCCCGGGGAGGTGATAAAGTCCTCTCTTGAGCTGCTGCAGTCCATTTGGTCTTGGTGCACTCACAGTGGTGTTAGGGACGGAGTTGCAAGATTTTTTAAAAATGCGTGCAGTATAGGTTCTGCTGGCTAGTCCAACGTTTATTGTTCAAAGTGCTGTTAAGAGCCAGCTATGTTGCTGTGGGTCTGGAATCACGTGTAGGCTAGACAAGGTAAGGATGGCAGTTTCCTTCTTGAAAGGACATGAGTGAACCAGATGGGTTTTTCCAACAATTGACCATGGTTTCATGGTCATCATTGGGCTATTAATTCCAGATATTCCATTGCCATTCCATCTGCCATTGTGGAATTTGAACCTGCATCCCCAGAACATTAACTGCATTTTATTTTGATAGCTAGGCCATCAGTAACAATGAGGGTGGTGTGTGGCTTGGAGGAGAACATGGTAGTCTTCCAATGCATCTGTCCCCCAACCCCAATATCCTGTGACTGAGATGACTGACCTCCAAGGAACCACAATTATCTTCAGTTGTACTCTAACCATTTCCCCCAGTTCCAGTTGTCTCCAGTTTTGCTAAGGCTCCTTGATACCACAGTCAAATTTGACCTTGATGTCAAAAGCAGTAACACTCACTTCAGTTCTGGAGTTAACTACTTTTGTCCATGTTTTGACTCATGCTGTAATGACATTAGGAGCTGCATGGGCCTGGCAGAACCTAAAATAAGTGGCAGTGAGCAAGTGATTGCTTTGTCGGTTTTGCTTGATTGTACTACCAACAAAACATTTGATTAATTTGCTCATGATTTAGTGTAGACTAACACAGTAATTTGTCTGAATTGGATTTGACCTACTTTCCCCTAGTAGATGCAAGGGAACAGGCAACTGCATTGTAATTGCACCAGATCAACTTGGCTAAAGGTATAGCTAATTCTGGAGTGCAGGTCTGTTACTGGGATATCGTCAAGGCCTATAACCTTTGCAGTGTCAAGTGCCTGTAGTGTTTTCTTGATGTGTGATGAGTCAAATTGACAGAACCCATCTGTGATGCTGGAGAGCTTAATAGTAGACTAGTATGGATCATCTGCCTGTGATCTTATAGCTGAAGGTGGCTTTACAAGCTTTGACCTAGCTTTTCAAGTTTCTCCATAATTTAGATGGACATGTTTGAGGAGCTGCCTCTTCCAGTTTATTCTGAGGGCTGAACTAGACATATTTTTAATCAATAAGAAAATTAAGGATTACGGGGCTAAGGCAGGACAGTGGAGTTGAGAATTATCAGAGAAGACATTGATGAGCCAAATGACCTGCCTCTGCTCCAAATCTTATTGTTTTATTATCCACCTCCATTCATGGCTGGGAATGACCGGGTTCTGAGCCATTGTTCCTGGTCTCCCTTTGTTCCATCTGTTGTGTGCTGCTTCACTGTTTAACATGTATGCCTCTAGATCATTAAATCTGTAATGTAACCACATCTGTGTCTGTTCATTAAACTTCCAGGGCACCTTTTACTTTAAAAGGGATATATCTAGATTGTGTCTAAATTATTACCTTCCTCAATTGGTCAATGGCACTTTATGCTTTTCCCTAAATCACCTTTCCAACCTGCTGCTTTAAATCATTGGTTGGAATTAATATTAATCCTGTTGACTTTGTTTTGCATGTTGTTTTTTCTGGTCTCATTGCCATAATTATTATAAACAAAATTCTGTTCTTGTCCCTGCTGTCTAGCTGACCTCCGGACCAGATCTAGATCCAACGTTCTTGCTTTTTGGATGGGAGGCGTAGTAGTCAAGAATGTCTTCTGTGTGAATCAAAATGCCTCCCCCTCAATACACTTTACACTTTTTCTTCCACTCCTACTGTTGCTATTTTTGTTTTTTACTGCATATCATTGACATTTATTCCTCTCTCTCCTTAATCTTTGGAACTCCGATTTTTTAAAAAAAATCTACCAATAAAACTGCTCAGCCCCTCTTCTTGTAGTCAAGTCAAACAGGTTCAGTCACGGATCCAACTGTAAATCATTTCAATTCTTTCAGCGGTGTTTGAAAATGTGGAGTAAACAGATTAGCCATGATCTTATTGAATAAGCTTCAAGGAGCTGTAATAGTAGCATCGCCTTTAATCAATAATGCCTTGTCCCCTCCTTATTTTGCTTCTCTGTTGTTGCTGCTCATTGGTGACCAGGCATATTAAATTTCTGCCCGCAGCTATCCGAACTTCTTACTTAAATTACAAGCAAGAATAGCAAACAAGGTATTAAATTCTATTTCCTCAATCTGGTTCTTGTATATTTTCTGAATATTTTTAACTTTGCTATATTTTTTAACCCTCTGTCCTTTGACCTAATTTCTGCTTTCTAGTTCTCCTTCTCCTGTGAAATTATTTAAACTATTAGTTAACCTCTCAGCTAAAATATTTCAGTTGAACAATGCCTGGATCAATCTGCCTATCTTAGACAGTTGCCCCTTCTGCCAGACTGGTCTGAAATCCTCCCTCCTGCAGTGCTTGTCCAGCCCCACATTTGCCTGCGTAATCATCTTGTTGGAGCAAATTACTGCGGATGCTGGAATCTGCACTAAAAACAAAAAGTGCTGGGGATCATAACTGGTCAGGTAGCATCCATGGAGAGAAAGCAAGCTAATGTTTTGAGTCTAGACGATTCATCAGAGTTGGAATGAATTGAGCTCTAATGAAGAGTCCTCTACACTCAACATTTAGCTTGCTTCTCTCCATGGGTGCTGCCTGATATATCTCTCCCTCTCCCTCTCCCTCTCCCTCTCCTCTACTCTACTTCTCTTGCCCTCCCCACACCCACACCCCCAGCCCCACTTTGCTTGCGCTGTTTCTCCTCCCCACCCCAATAGTGCGTTGACAACTCACTTTTGTTTGTAAGATTGTGGTCATGTTTAATTTTTAGAAGATGATTATACTTGAAGTTCTTTACATATGACCCTAGGTTTGCCCATATCGAATAAGTTTATTCGTGATGAGCCCTAGTATGACTCAGATTTTGGGGCCACAGTTGGATCAAAATCTCTAGTTGAGCTTTGATACAGGTGCCCATGCTATTTGGCAGTGATTTTTGGTTTACAGTGGAGATTTCTGTGAAATCAAATCTATCTGCCTGTGTTTTTGGTTCATCCATGTATCTGTCCAAATATTTCTTCAATGACAATTCTACTCCTCTCCACCACCTACCTCTGGCAGCCAGTTTCAGACAAATGCCACCCTCTGTGGAAAAGAATGCCCACTGGATCCTTTAGCATGTATCCCCTCTCAACTTAAACCTTTGTCCTCTAGCTTTAGACTCCCCTGCCATGAGGAAAAACTGTTAGCTTATCTATGCCTCTCATGATTTTATAGATGTCTATAAGGTCACCCCTCAGTCCCTGACACTCCAGGGAAAACTGCCCCAGCCTATCTAGCCTTTCCTTATAACTCAAACCTTCCAGTTCAGCAAGTGTCCTAGTAAATCTTTTCTGCACTTTTTCTCATTGAATAATATTCTTTCTGTAGAAAAGCAACCAGAATTACATGTAGAACTCCCTTATCAATGTCTTGTACAGCTGCAATAAGATGTCCCAACTCAGTGTCTGACAAATGAAAGCAAGCATGCTGAAAGCTGCCTTCACCACCCTGTTTACCCATGACTCTATTTGCAAGGAGCTATGACCCTGAAACCCCAGCTGTCTTCATCCTATAACATTCTGTAGGGCCCTACCATTAACTGTATAAGTCCTGCCCTGGTTTGACCTACCAAAATGCAACACTCTACATTTATCTAAATTAAACTCCATTAACCATTCCTCAGCTCACTGGCCCAGTTGATGAATATCTTGCTGCTTTCCAAGATAACCACCTTCACTGTACACTATATCATCAATCGTGATGTCATCCACAAACTTACTAATCATACCTCCTGAATTCTCATCCAAACTAGTCATATAAATGACAAATGCTGAAAATGTGTTGCTGGTCAAAGCACAGCAGGCCAGGCAGCATCTCAGGAATAGAGAATTCGACGTTTCGAGCATAAGCCCTTCGCTTATGCTCGAAACGTCGAATTCTCTATTCCTGAGATGCTGCCTGGCCTGCTGTGCTTTGACCAGCAACACATTTTCAGCTGTGATCTCCAGCATCTGCAGACCTCATTTTTTACTTACATATAAATGACAAATAACAGTAGACCCAGCACTGATTTCTGTGGCATACTACAGGTCACTAGTTGACTAGCTGTCTCTGGATCCCATGACATTTAACCTTACTTGACAATCCACCACGTGGTACCTTGTCAAAAGCCTTGCTGAAATCCATGAAGAGAATGTCTACTGCACCGCCCTCATCTATTTTCTTAATCACCCCTTGAAAAAACTCTGATTCGTGAGACACTATTTTCCACGCACAAAACCATGCTAACTATCCAAAGTGTGTCCTTACTTCTCCAAATACCTGTAGATCCTGTCTCAGAATCTCCTCTAAGACCTCCTCGCAGACATTAGGCTCACCAGTCTGTAGTTCACAGGCTTTCCTAAATAATGATACAACATCCAATCTTCACACACTTCACCTGATCATGGCTGATATTTTCTCAATCCCATTTTCCTGTCTTTACCCCATTACCTTTGATCCCCTTACTCATCACAAACCTATCTATCTCTGTCTTAAATATGCTCAATAACTTGGCCTCCACAGCCTTCCTCGGCAATTACTTCCACAGATTAACCAACTCTTGCTGAAGCAATTTCTCCTCATTTCAGTTTTAAAGGGCTGTCCCTTCACTGTGAGGCTGTGCTCTCGGGTCCTCATCTCTAATGGACACAGCTTCTCCACGTCTGCTCTATCCAGGCCTCTTGGTGATCTGATTGAAACTTACAGAATACTAAGTGCAAATGCAGAGTCCTCCACTGCTCCTCATATGACAATTATAAATCAAAGAGCACTTGACGTAATCCCAGTGTGTTATGTAGAAGTTGGTATTGAAATGTTTGCATCTTCCATATTCTATTTATTTCCAGCTCTGTCCACTTGGTCCAATTTAACTTGTACGTATGTGCATATGATATATTTCAGTGTTTAATAGGTCTTCAGATGCTGATGGGGTCCTTTTGAAATGGAAGAGTGTGGAAGGAATGTGCATCACACTTAGTCAGTTCCTCAAAGCTAGCAGGTGCAAACATGCAACTGCAGAGTGACCTTTTCCCTCAACTGGAGTTTGCTTCTGTTGAAAAAAAGGAGAGCTGAAAGTGAATGTTTTTGAAGAGAGTGAGAGCTGTTACCATCATCTCAAACTTTTCAATTATTTCAGACAGGAATTTCTCCCCCCTCAGTAAAATAGGGAACAAGAATCCAGAACAAGTTTGAAAATCAAACACCACCACTTAGGTATGAGTCCTGAAGGAGATATTCTCCATCAGTTTGGGAATGTGGTGCGCTGCTGCAGAAAGCCGTAGAAACAAATTAATGGTATTTAAAATGGACTGAGGTGCTCATCCATTCATAACAGATTTAAAATGATATGCTTCCTACCTCTGGAAATGATTTTAGATGTCACACTTGACTCTTAACTAAGCCAGTATTACAAAATGACTTGTCCTTCAGTGGAAATTAGCATTAAGTCACCTTGCTGCCGTCCACTTAATAAATTGATAGCTAAGTAACAGGTCTGTAATACTGCATAGAGTTTTTTTAAATTGACTAATCTGCTTGCTTTCGACATTTTCGATCGGTCTGTTCAGAGATGTTATGACACACCTCTGGAGCAGGTGGGACTTCTTATGCAGCAGTAGAGATGCCACCACTGTTCCACAGAGCACTCCAGCCTAATTTATTATTGGAAATTGGAATGGGAACCTTACTGTAGAGTCCAGATAAACCTGAAAACTGCTGTAACTAGAAAAATCCTGGTTAGACAAAAAAAATTACGAAACAGATGTGGGAAAAGATTTGTTCATCCACGATAGGCCCACAAAAGCAATATTGGCCAAACTGTACCAGAACACCCAGAATTCCTGAGCAGCTCACAAACTGAATCAGACAGCACGTACATAAGGGAATACACCTTAAGCACCACAGATATCTGAGTCTCTGAGGGCAGTTTCACAACCCAGCAATACCAAAACACCACAAAGAGCAGGACAGACAGACAGACAGGCACCAGCAAGGACATGCTCCAGGAACAGGACAATGGAAGCACCTCACCACTTCAAAGGAGACATTAACACCTACCTGTGAAGCTGAATGGAACCGTGATACTGTCAGGATGTTAGATTAGATTAGATTACTTACAGTGTGGAAACAGGCCCTTCGGCCCAACAAGTCCACACCGACCTGCCGAAGCGCAACCCACCCATACCCCTACATTTTACCCCTTACCTAACACTACGGGCAATTTATCATGGCCAATTCACCTGACCCGCACATCTTTGGACTGTGGGAGGAAACCGGAGCACCCGGAGGAAACCCACGCAGACACGGGGAGAACGTGCAAACTCCACACAGTCAGTCGCCTGAGTCAGGAATTGAACCCGGGTCTCATGCGCTGTGAGACAGCAGTGCTAACCACTGTGCCACCGTGCCGCCCAATGCATTGTGTGAAGGAACAGGGCATTCATCTGATTAAACTGTTTTCCAATTAACATCCTTGCAACTAAATTATTCCATTTCCAGAAACATTGTAGTTTCCCATTTCTTAATCAGTGTCATTGTGCAGCATAACTATAAAACTGGTCTCATCCTCAGCTCTGGAATGAGAAATTCTGATCTACCTGTCAGTTCTGTGTTAGCCTAGTCAATTTCTCTTCCAGTGATATCACTTGCAATAAAGTGTTTGTCAATTTCACTTCTACCTGTGTTTTGTGATCTCTAACCTATTGGGCAAATTTCTCTGACAGCAGACTAGTGCTATGTGCTCCTATGCTTAAGGTTTTATTAGCAGTTAACCAATAGCAGTGCAAATGTTCATTCTTTGAGATTCTTAAGCCTAGGCTTTTGTCCACCCAAGCTTTCTCTCTTAGACTGATATCCCAAGTCCAGTGTAGAAAGAAACCACCTGTGACAATTTTTTTAGTGCCTTTGCTTGAAAACTTTAGTCATGTTGATAGTTTGCTTGTGCTGAGCATTTACACGAGCCAAGGAAAACCATCTAATTTGCTTTGTGTTTGGATGATTCAAGTAGCCATGAAATGTTCTGCCAGCACTGTGTGGCAGGATGTTTTTCAGATTTATACTCTAGCTGTGGCCTTGTGTTTTCCTCATTGTGATGAGAAAAGTCTGTCACTTAAAATAAAGAGTTTGAGGCGTAATCGCATTTTAACTCTGTCTATTGCAGGTGTTGAACTTGGATTAGGATGTGAGCTTTTAATCTCGCTTGATCTGGGGCAGTACTCAAGAGTGCAGTACAGCACTGTTATAAGCTGTTAAAAAGTTAGTCCTTGTCTGCCTTGTTCAAATGGGTTTGAAACATCTAGGGTACTGCGTGCAGGAGAACCTCCGGTTAACCTAGTTATTCTTGCATTTGCGTTTGTGGTCTCCGCGCAAAAACAGCTGTAACTTTCACCTGGAGAATGACCATTGTGCCTCAAAGTAATTAATTGTATGTAGAGAACTGAGATATAATAAATCTTGAGTATAAGGTATGCATGTCCGATTGCTTTAATGACTAGTGTAATTCTTTTTTGAAAATGTGCTTGGGAGCAACTGATATAGAACTGCATTCTAGGTATCTGCTCTGTCATAGATGTCTGATTCTTTCAGTGGCAGCATTCTTGTCTTTGAGCCTGTAGGTTGTGGGTTGAAGCCTCATTCCAGGAGTCAGGAGCACAAGTAGGACGGCACTTCAATGTAGCATTTCAACGGAGTGAAGCCTTTCAGTCGAACGATTAAACTGAATCCCTGTGCAAGTGGGTGCAAATGCTTCCTTGCACTATTTGAAGAGCAAAGAGTTCTCCTGGTGTCCTGGTCATCACTTTTCCTCAAACAATACCAGCAAAATAGTTTGAATGTTTATTGCACGTGCTGCTTGTGGTTGGTACCTTGCTGAGCGCAAATTGCTGCATTTGCTGATCTACATTTCAGAAGTAATTCAGTGGCTAAGTGCTTTCAAATTTAAAAAGTTGCAAGTTGCCATAAAATGCTATTTTTCTGTCTGCCTCTGACCTAATTGAATACAGTCCTAATCCAAAATTTATTTTTTGTAAAGATGCCTCAAAGAATCTGTGCTGAGTCATTAATTACTATTGTCCTGCTAATGGGAGAATTATTGAACTGATTATCCTATTTATTTGTCCACTCTCATTTCATTTCTCTCACCAACGATAATTGGGATCTAAATTTGCATCAACTTCTCGATGGCTATTGGACGATTTAAAAAAAATACCACCTCATGCTCTGTACAATTTCAGCTCAATAATTCTATTGAATTTTCACTAGATTTGGTAAGTGATTTTTTTTTCCTCAAGATTTTTTGATTTCTTTCAATTTGTATACAAAGAAACTGTACATGCATGTGTACATGCATCCAAAGTGAAAATCACTTTTAGGTTTTTGCAGAAGTTCACAAGTAACTTTTTCTTGTCAGACACTGGGAACCTTTCGCAAGTGGGCTTGTCGGGAACTGTCCGTGTCTCCCGTCTCCGAAAATCAGGTAGGGGCTTTTGTTGCCAAAGTGCAAACAGACTCAATTTTGAGAGTTACGTTTAATGTTGCCCACAAGGACTGCTCTGAAGTTGGAGAGAGAGACCTTTGACCTTTCAATTTTTGAGCAAATTGGTCGTGTGACCAGAAAAAAAAACTGATTCAAGCTATTGCTGTTTAAGTGGGATTCCAATATATTTAATTACGACTTTTTTGATTTATCATTGTGGCAAAGGATTCCAGTTCTTTCACTCCCCAAATGTTGGGGTGAAGTAGCTAGTGTGGTGATATGTTAAATTTTGTATGGAACAAGATGGACTGTAGTTTTCCCCTAGTTCGATAGTGCACCAAATGGCTCAGCTTAGCATCAAGGAAAGTCACTGACACCCATTGGTATGTGTGACTGAGTGACTCCAGTGGAGTTTGCACTCATCTTAGCCAGCTCCTAATGTACTCTTGGGTCATTGTATCTGTGTGTACATTTCAGGGCTCATGTCTAAGACTTGCAACTTTATTTTTGCAGAATCTGTTGCCAACAGCCACACCTCAGGACGCTCAGCAGTGGTTGCACAGAAATCGATTTTCTCCATACTGCAGGCTCTTCGCAAACTTCTCTGGTACCTTTTGCTTATTAACTTTTATTTGGGTGAAAATATTTAGCACAATTACCTGGGATGCAGGAATTGGTTGCAACACATTCCTTTCATCTTGAGGATCTAGGTTTAGATTCAGTTGGGCAAGAAGAAAGTCTTAGTGCAGCATGGTGATCCTTGATCTATGTTTGCAGCTTCTGCTAAGTTTCAGTAGTAAAATGCCCACAGCACCAACTTACCTTTTCCAATTTAATGTCAAGTTGCAGTCTTCAGTGGGATTTCAAGAGTGATTTGTGTGGACAATGGGCATGTTGTGCTTCATCGCAGGTAAGCACCCCATGAAGTCCAGATTATGAGGAGAAAGGACACTTGTTAAAGTGCCTCAGTGCCACCTAGTAAGATTTTTATTTAGAAAGATGCCTAGCCCTGGACTGCACAATATTGTCCAAATTGAAAAGAGTAGTGGAGACAAGTAGCTAATGCCAAACTCTGCCTCTTCAAACTATAGGTTTTATTTGGAAGAAACAGTGGCTGAAGGGAAGAAAGGAATTTCAGCTTTAAAGTGAACCTCTGAAAGAATGAGTTTAGAGTAGATGTATTAGGTTCTAATTTAAACCTCATGAGTCTGAGAGGGGACAGTATAAGTAGTGCTTGGAGCTGAGAAGAGACTAAACAAATGTTGAGTGAATGGTGACATTAAGTGAGAAACCTGAAAGGTCAAGGAGGGATAGGGAATTAAAAGGCTTGATGTATGCGAAAAGATTTGTTTTTTGCACATTACTAGAAACGGGGGATTACATAGCTCTGGTAGCAGACAAGATGAGCTTAATTCGGACTGCAATTATTTCTTTCTAGACACAGTGCAGAGACAAATATAGAAATACAAAATATTTTTAAGTAAACAGTTATAAGACGTCATGGACTGGAGAAATGTGATGACAATATTCAAAAAGGGCCAACAAGTCAGCAAAAATATTGAACTTTGGTTAGATCATGTTTGTATTGTTATGCACAGTATATTTTTTTAATATTGTAAATAAGGTACGGGGCATAGTTTGAAAAAGCACAGAGTTTATGAAATTGATATCCAAAGTGCGGGTATACTGATCATCAAGAAAACATAACATGCAGAATAAAGGGGTGACTTAATAAAGGTTTTTAAATATGAGTGTTTGATAAGCTCAGAGTCTCCAATATATAAAGACAAGATGGTCACTGTGAAACCAAAAGGGAATTCGGGAGAATGAGACTCCACGTTCCTGCAAAGCATGAGATAAAATGCTAACTTCTGTTCTACGTCCCTCTATGATGTGAGGCGAAACTTCCTTATCCAGAGAGTGGGCAAAATGTGGAATTTAGTACCAAATGGAGCGGTTGAAGCAAATAGTGTAGACTCATTAAAGATGTAGCTGTGGAACACGTGAAGGAGACAAGAATAGGTTAAGCTGGTAGGGTTGGATTGGAAGGAATGTTGGAGATTTGTATAAAATGTTAACATTACCATTGACTAGTTGGATTGAATGGCTGACGTGTGCTGTACATTCTGTGTAAAACTATTCTACCTTTAATGGTTCACACAAGATTGTTGCTACAGGTTCTCTGAGCTCATCTAACTGCTACCTACCAGTTTGGTTGGGTTTGTCTTGCTCTTGCCCATGATTCAGAGGGCTTCACATATTTGAGCGTAATACTTGATGGTTTTGTAGAGAGAATGTTGTAATCTTTGGAGACACTTTGTCAGAAGAGATGTCAGTCAGGTCTTCTCTGCCTGTTCAGGTGGGCGATACTTCAAACTCCCATGATGTTGGAAGCAGACTGCAAAGTAGTCCACTATCCTAGCCAAAGTAGTTTCTCCAGCTATCACTACCAAAACATTTTTTGTTTATTCATTTTGTCACGTGAAGTGAATGTGCGCAATTGCCTACATAACCAACTTATTCCGAAAGTACTGAGTTGAATCAGTTGAATGTAATTTAGGTGCTGTATAAACTCAAGATTTTATTCCATCTGATACAGAGACTCCAAGGTTTCCAATGCTTTGCAAGAGCTCCCTGGTGTTGTCAGAGTTTTGTTGTGGCGGGGTGGGTAGTTCAGGAAACTGCTTTTGCATATTCTGCCAAAGAGAACTTTATTTGAAAAAGGTCTCTGTAGAGCTTGTTCGTGCATTTTGTGTCAACATTGCACTATTATAAGCATCCTTTCCTAATTCAGGAAGTTGAGGGTTGAAGCCCCATTCAAGGTACTCTCGCGCAATATAAAAGCGGTGTGTAATGTGTTGTGCCACCTTTCGGATGTAAGTGGTCCCTTGACTGTCAGCTCACATGGCATATAAGGTTCCATGGCACACTTTGAAGAAAGTGGAATTCTCCCCTGGTTAATGTTTGACAACTTGCACTACACAAACACTATTTATTTTACTTCATTTAGTTGCTGTTTTTAAGACTTTACTATGCGCAAATTGGCGGCTGCATTTGCTTGCATAATGATTGCACTTCAAAATTTTGAGGGTGTTATGAAGCAGTATATTGAATAACATTCACTGTTCTTTCCATCTTATTGGTTAAGGAACATCTATAGGTTCAGTGCCGTTGACTGAGCACTTGTCTGAACTGATGGAGACTTTGGTTGGTTTGAGAAAGCTGCCATTGACAGTCATCCTTTGTATTCATGTAATGCACTTGATTTCAAATAAGTTGCTTGTGAAATAAACTGAGCAATCTGGCTCCACTTTTTCCCATTTACGAGCACTGCCCTACTTTGGAGCATAGGCACATAATCTAGGACTTTTTGTCTGGTTATGGGTGATTTTTGGAGTTGCAGCATTACAGCAGAGATGATAGACCAAGAATCTATCTGTCTAGTTCTATGTGAAATAGACTGCAACATCGTTGGGAGAACAGGGAGATTTCCCTTTGTCCTGACTAGCATTCTTGCTTCAAACCAACACCACTAAAAAGATTCTTTAATTCGCGGTATGACTATGCGCAAATTGACTGCTGCATTTGCTTGCATAGCAACATTGACGGCACTTCAACATTACCTCATGTACAATGAAGCGCAGTGTTTTGCAACATCGTGAGAATGTGATGAGGTGCGATGTAAAAGTGTTTTTACCATTTGGACATACTTTGAAAACTTGAAGTCTTGGATTTTCATCTTTTGCTTTCTCTTTTTTTATTTCCCCATTTCTCAATCAGACGAGATTAATGTGAACAATTCTTGAGTCTTTTGCTGACTGTCTCCTGAGCTGCTCAGTGAGCCTTCATGTAGAATATATCTTTAGAATTTTATTCAAATTGGAAAGGTGGTCACAAAACATGGAGACTTGAGCTTGTTCCTTGAACCTAAAAGTTTTTGGATACAGTTCAAATGGGATTCATTTTCCATTCCAGCATGAAACTGTTTTTTTTTTAAAATGTATCTTTTATTTTCCTGGAGGTTGTTTTTGACCACCTCCAGTGGTTAGAAAGGAGTATTTCAGGTTTGGTTACATATTTTTAAATAGCTTCTCCTCGGAGGTTACATGGTTACAAGGCAAAGTGAAGGTCATTACAATTGGGTTGGCGATCGGTAGACCAGCCAGTCTTCTCTATCCACTTTTTTGGATTTTGTGGAAGAGAGTTAATAATGTGTTCAGGGCAGGTATAGCCCCAAACTGGTATTAATGTAACATGGATTTATATAGACCTATTGAGGAACATAATTTGTATAATTAGGTGATATGTTTTAAGATAAAGTGTTTAAAGTGCTATTTTTACTTGAGTTTTTTTTTGAAGGAAGATACAGTGGCCTGAACTGGATGAGCAGGAAGTTAACTCTTAAGTATGCTGGTCCATGAAGTAACTAACTAAGCATACTAATTATGCAACCTGACCAATAATTCTTCCATGTTTTCCAGTTAGACAAAATCATGGCAGTGTCTCACTGGAGCTTCATGAGATCAGTAGTACTGTGCAAATTTCCTCCATTTTGCAACACCACCAGGAAGTTTTGAATTTCTGTTGCCTCCATCCACAGGTGGCGATCTGCTAAAGCTGACGAGAGATGACGTCATCCAAATATGTGGCCCTGCAGATGGAATCCGACTCTTCAATGCCCTCAAAGGAAGGTAAGTGTGCCTTGTGTTTCAGCTTCAAATGTATTGTACTAAACATTTTAATATATAATATAGAACAGTACAGCACAGGAACAGCCCTTCGGTCCATCATATCTGCACCAACCAAGACACCACCCCTCACCTCCAACTCGTGAAAATAATCCAAGTTTGTTCAACCTCTCCTTATAGCCAATGCACTTCAAGCCAGGCAACATCTTGGCAAATCTCTTTTGCATCCTCTCCAAAGCTCCCACATACTTTCTGTAATGTGGTGGTCAGAACTGCGCGCACAGCTCCCTAGTGTGACCTCACCTAAAACTTTATACAGTTACAACATGACCTGCCAACTTCTATACTCAGTGTCTGTCCAATAAAGGCAAGCATGCCACATGCCTTTACCACTTTCCCACAAGTGGGTTATCCACTTTTGTTGCCACTTCCAGGGAGCTATGGACTTGCACCCCAAGATCCCTCTGTTTATCAATACTCCTAAGGGTCCTGACATTTGCTTTCCTTTTGCATTTGACCTCCCAAAATGCATCACCTCACAGTTGTCTGGATTTAAGCCCATCTACCATTTCTCTGCCCAACTTTCCAACTAATCTATATCATGCTGTGTCTTTTGCCAACCTTCATCACTGTCAACAGCTCCACCAATTTTCATGTCATCTGCAAACTTACTCATCAGGTCACCTATATTTTCATCCAAATTGAGAGATCCTTCCCCCTGATTCTTGCAGGACACCACTGGTCACAGACCCCCAGTCAGAAAATCTGTACTCTGTGATCAACTCAATTTTGTATCTAACTTACTAGCTTACTGTGAATCCTGTGCAACTTAATCATCAGGACCTTATCAAATGTTTTGGTAAAGTCCATATAGACAACATCCACTGTCCTACCCATGTTGCCATCTTCCAAAAAAAATCTCTTGAGCATGTAAGATGAGACCTCCCCTGCATAAAGTTATGCTGATTATCCCTACTAAGTCCATTCTTTTTTTTTCCAATGCAAGTAAGTCCTGTCCTTAATCTTTTCCAATAGATATAACCTTATATCTATTACCCTCCTTAAATTAGGAATCTTAATCTTTATACCGGCACCATTTGAAGTTAATACCACTTACATTCTTGAAACAACTTTCAGTTTCATAGAACGATGCAGGCTGGGAGAGCAGCTAACTTGCCTTCAGCTGCCAGTTGAGGATGTTCACATATTCAAAGCATGTATGTTGTTTGAAGTAGCTGTTGCAATACTGCAAGAATACAGTTGGATTTCCAAAAAGCATTCAATAAAGTGCCACATAAGAAAAGTTTTTGCAGAAGGTCAGAGCTCATGGTGTTGGAAATAATAGCGCAGAAAAAGGATTCACGAACTAATGGGCAACAGAATTAGGATGATTTGAGTCATTTTCATGTTAACAAATGCATTATAATAGAGTGACTCGGGGATCAGTGTTAGGGCTTCAGAAACTTAGAATCGACTAATGACTTACATGTAGTGACCAACTCTATTGTAGCCAGGTTTGTTGCTGATACAAAGATAAGTAGGAAAGCAATTGTGAAAAGGCAGATTGTTAGAGGTCTGTGTGCCATGGTGATGGTGAGATATGTGGCAGAATTGGACAAGATATCCGGTGATGCTTATCTCAATGTCGGAAGCATCTCACTTTGTTTTATCTTTTTTGCTGAATGAGGCATTCAGCAGGCAGTGGAGGATTATAACTTAATAACCAACTGTTGACAGCTGAATATGCCCCTCAATATTCAGCTTCCTATCTTACCAAGCGTACCAAACAAGCTAGCCATTGTGAAATCTCTCCATGCATGTCAGAGCAGAAATCGGCCATGGAGTCTGTGACCAGCCTCCATGTTGCTCTTGGGACAATCCATGGGTACCGGTTAAGTGTACTCCTTGTCCACAGACATTGCCATCTGATGGATGCCAAGAGGGCAATTCTCTGATCTTCTTGCTGGATACTCTGGGAGCACAGACCTGAATCAGAGTGCTCTACCAACAAGCATTGAAAGGCTGTTGCAAGTACACTTTGCACACAGACACAGGCACCCAGCTCACAGATTAGACCAAGCTGCATCTGAGGGCTGCTCATTTACGGTGGCAGTGGGCAGCATGGTGGCACAGTGGTTAGCACTGCTGCCTCACAGTGCCAGAGACCTGGGTTTAATTCCCACCTCAGGCAACTGTGTAGAGTTTGCACATTCTCCCTGTGTCTGCGTGGGTTTCCTCCCACAGTCCAAAGATATGCAGGTTGGGTGAATTGGCTATGCTAAATTGCCAGCAGTGTTAGGTGTAGGGGAATGGGTCTGGGTGGGTTGCTCTTTGGAGGGTCGGTGTGGACTTGTTGGGCTGAAGGGCTTGTTTTCACACTAAGTAATCTAAACGGTCATCTAATCTTAATGCTTGTTCACGTTGCCCCTACTGGCTTACTGTTAGCATCCCTGCCTTGCCTTAGTTAGCACAGTCACACATCCAGACAGCTTGCTTTGCTGGTTCAGTCAAGGGTGCAGACATCTTACATAGCAGAGTGCTGAATCAATCTCCTAGTTACACTATGTGCCAGAAGGTTAAATGGCAAGCATGTTGCAAGCAAATTGCCATAGCTCAAATTCTTAGCAAAATCCATCCAGGCACCCGTCAATCACTGCTTCTAGCAAAGCAAATCGAAGGTCACCTCCAATCCCACTACAGGCATTTGGCTGCAGTGATCTCAGTCAGGGTCTGTGTTTCTTCAGCCCAGGGAATAGGTCACAGTCAGTCCAACGGCTCCATAGCAATATCTAGGGGCAGGACCAATGTGGTCAGGGAAACATACAGCCATCGGTCAGGGGTCTGGACACTTCTCATCTGGTCAGGTCACTCAAGGGGGTGGGATGCAGTCAGTCCATCGTGTCCATCTATAGGTGTTGAGGGAAAGGGGAGGGTGATGACCAGGGGAATGGCTGCCATGGGAGGAGAACTCACAAACCCATTCTTTAGGATGGGACAGTCGGACGAGGTAATCTGGAGGCTGTAAGGCATGGAAGATGACAACTGTGGCGGGGGGATTTACAGTATCTGAAAGGGTTGAGCGGTTGACAATATAGTAAAGCATGGATAGGAAGGGGGTAATGTGTGAAGCAGTTGATCCACAGGAGCACCCTGGCTTCAAGGTGGGGGATGGAGAGTTGTGATGTGTGACCATCACTTTGTGGCGGTTGAGGGCGAATGGGCAGGTGAAGGCTCAAGTCAGTGCGTTGGGTGAGAACCTGGGGAAGCCCATGGTGTTCGTGGAAAGGATGATCAGGAAAGAGATCTGGATGTTCAATGCCCCTCAGCATTGTAGAGGTTAGAGGTTGGAAACCACTGGCCAGAGAGCACCCACTGTCGCCTTCCGTTGTATTGGATATCAAACATGCGTGGTGAGGAAAATAATAACTGTGACCACACTGAGTGAATGGGATAGGTTTCTCCACCTTTTGAGGGATGGGCTGTAGGACCCACTGATTTGAGCTCCTTTTAAAGGGAAACAACATTCCATATAGACCCAACACTAAGCCTGACCCCAACCCAACAGGGTACAGACCTGGGACCCCTAATATCTGGTCGTCATATGCATTCCTGAGTTTTGAGAAGACTTATAGCTCCGGTTGAGGTTCTGCTTATTTCCCCACCCCCTGAGAAAAAGAACAGGAAATGACATCACAGGAAATGATGTCACCAACCCAAGGAAACCTAAACACAAATAAAAAGCGGACCATACCATCAATGCTTTTTCCAGAGGCTCACTGATGTTACGTATGAAACCGAACCTTCCGGCTGAGCAAGCAAACCTACGTCCTCACGAAGCTAAGAGGTCTGAGTAGTGTGGCAGTCATTTTCGGGATGTCTTTGATGTAGGGGAGAGTGGCTAGGGTTTCTGGGCATGTTTTGTCTGCTTGTTGGGGTTTGTTGCTGAGAAATCGGCAGACTGTGTTTGTTGGGTACCCATTCTTTTTGAATACACTATAGGTGATTTTCCTCTGCTTTTCATAGTTCCTCTGTGCTGCAGTGTTGTGGCTCATTGAAATACTGTGTTTGTTCTGCATCTCCCCACTCCAGACATTACTGACCACCTCGTTCATACCAAGGTTTTTGGATGATTTGGAGGTGTTGGACTGGGCTGTACAAAATTTAAAAATCACACACCAAGTTATAGTCCAACTGTTTTATTTGGAACCACTAGCTTTCGGAGCGCTGCTCCTTCATCAGGTGGTTGTCTTCTTTGTCTCGTTATCTCTCTCGCCCTTCTTGGTGTGAACCTCCAAAGATCAGAGGGTGGAGGGCTTGCCTACCTCTGGAGTGTCCCAAGAGAAGACTGAAGGCTGGTTCCTCCCCTGGCTGAGTACCTCTTGGCACAACCACTGAAAGCTAGTGGTTCCAAATAAAACAGTTACCTGGTGTGTAATTTTTAAACTTTGTACAGCCCAGTCCAACACCAGCACCTCCAAGGAGAATCTTATTGAAACAGCAGATTCTGAGAGGGATTAACAACGCAGATGCTGAAGGGATATTTCCCTTCGGGGGGGGGGGTGTAATCTAGGACTCAGACTCAGTTTTGAAACAAAGGATTCTTCAGTTAGATGAAAATGAGTTATTTCTCCCAAGCAAGATTCGTCTCTGCTGTCTAGAGTAAAGAATTCCAAAGCACATGCATGTGCTCCCTTCATGCTGGCAGTTTCCAATTGTGAACCACTTTTTTTTTCCAAATTGTTATTGACTGAAAATATTCCTCTACTAATAAAGGAAAGAAATTAGATATGAGCTTAAGTTCAGAAAGCTACATGACAAGAAACATATGGCAATTCAAAATAATTTAAATTATCTTTCTCCCACTCAAGCTGTAGGAGATGGTCAGGTAGCCTTTTTTCAAAGTGACTTACTTAACTTTTCACAATTATTCAATCATTTTTCTTCATGCTGGGGAAGACTCCCATTGCCCCCATCTACTCATGACCAAATAAATGTTCACGTTGCTCACCATTTGTGGTGAACACAACTCAAATTTTATAGCAGTCTTGTACAAGGTACTGGGGCATATCCTGACCTCCTCCAACGGTATGCATGTTGAAAGTTGAACAGTTATACATTACAAAGCTTGGGTACAGCATTTGTTGTTTCAGGTCCTTTCTCTGCATCATTGGCCTTTTGACATAGCGCTAGCATTTCATGAGGACGAGTATGGAGGCTGGTGAGCATGCCAGTTTCCCGTCACTATTTTGAGAAGGGATAGGTAGGCTCTTAAGTAAATGGCTTTTGGGCTCCTTGTGGCATTGGGAACAAAACTAGCCGCTGGGAGGTGTTCTCCCAGTGATGGTCTGGGACGGCCAGTGCTCCAGGCTGCTTGTGGGTTCTTCCCATCTGGCTGGCACTGCTGCAGTCGGAGATTGCCCCAACCCCTTCACAACTTTGGCCCAGTTGCTAAGGCCATCATTATTTGCAACCAATAAAAGTTGCAAAAAGGGTGCTGCCATTTTGCCACATCCTCTCCCACGGGCTGAACTTCATTCTGCTGCTTTTACCAAACTGGAAAACCCCTAGCTTTGAGAACCTGCCCAACATCCTTCATTGGACCACAGTTATCATGCTGCAGCTGTTATTTAACCAGTGCATGGAGCATCACTGTTTCCCACACAGCACAAAGTCAAGATCCTTGTTTGACCATGACTATCAGGCCAAAATCCTGCTCATGAAGGTCAAATTCAGAAAGCTTAATTAAAAAGTTGAAGGTTCTCCACAGGGCAAGGCTGAAATTCTCAAGTTATGTTGCAGCTTTCACTATCTGTATGAGTTAATGTTTTCTAATCGGAGGAGTACTCAATCTTGTTTTCAATAGCTTTGCAGACAAAACTGTACATAATACTGAGATGAGTATATTTCCAGGTAGGATTGTGTTTTGATTTGATTTCTCCTTTTGAAACATTGTGATACTGGAATAGTGTTTTTGAAGTTAATAAAATTAGAAGTATGTGGAATTAGTGGCACCCTTTTGATAGGAATTGGTAAGACTGTCGTACACAACGGGTAGTGAGTATTTAGAGGAGCGAAGCATTTGCATTCAATAGCACTTTACACGACACAACCACAATGTCCTTATACACTTCCCAGCCACAGAAGTACTTTTGAGGTATTGTGTGTGGATGGAAGCCATAAGTTATACTTAGTGAGTGGTCAAAACTCTGGCAGATTGAGTTCAATGTGGGGTGTGTAAGGTGAACCACTTTAGACTAACAAAAGAGTTTTGGTTTTTTAAATGGTGAGCTGTTCAGAATTATGGAGGAGCAGCTGAATATTGGGACTCGGGTGTAAAAGCAAACCACTGCAGATTAGTGAACAAGAACAAACAATTTAAAAAGCAAATTGGATGTTGACTGTTATCCAACGAGGGCTATAATACACAGGGAAGAAATGAGAGTTCAGCTGTACAGAGTTCTGGTGGCATCCTATCTGGAGTAACCATTTTCTGTTCTGGCACCAGACCTTGTGGGAATAGCAGCCTTGGCGGAGGTGCAGTTAAGTGGGCTAACAAATAAGTTGAGTAAGCTCGGTTTGATTTCCTTAAGCTATATTCAAAGGCCAGCAGATATCTAGAACTCACTTTCTCCTTCCTCAGCACGCCCCACACCACGCTGCCTTAAAAAAAAGAATGTATTGCGACTGAGTCAATTGAAAGCTTGCAAACTAATATTTTAGCCTGAAGACCGTGGAAACCCCACCTGGCTGTAATAATTAATTTCGGTCAGAACATTAGAGTTATAGAACTAAGGCAGGTAGTATGTATTAAGATGCAGACCAGTTGTGATCTAACTGGTGGACTGACTTGAGGCTGGTTCTATTTCATACTATTTTGGATTTAGATTTTGTCTTGTGATGAGTAGCTTGGGAACCAGTCATCTCTCTTTTTTTATTAATTCTTATGCTAAGCTTTTTTATAATTTTTTTATCGTGAACTTTTTTGTCAGTTCATTACATTCCAGTGTAACAAGTGTAATAATTCATATTTTTCCCTTCAGGATGGTCAGACCAAGGCTGACGATTTATGTTTGTCAGGAATTACAACAAATTCGAGAGCAGCAGCAGCATAAACATGAAAATGGTGATTCTGTAAGCTGTTCTTTCTATGGTAAGTAAATTTGTGTACAGTCAGTTCTTCTATATCCTGCATTATAGAAAAATCACATTTTCGAAACAGCGCTTAGTGTTGGCGATGTAATCACGTTATAGCCAATGCACATTTTAAATGTTTGCACTTTAGAAACTGCATCCCCAATATGTCAATCACATTTCAGCAAATTCACATTAATACAATGTGTGTTCTAAGCAGAACGACCTGTACCACACTGAAATCAATTTCATTTGCCATGCTTTGTGCAGGCTTGTCTGGTGGGGGATAAAATTGGGGTCCACACTGGCACCAATGACATAGGTAGGAAGAGAGATGAGGATGTTAGGCAGGCTTTCAGGGAGCTAGGTTGGAAGCTCAGAGTTAGAACAAAGAGTTGTTGTCTCTGGTTTGTTACCCGTGCCACGTGATAGAGAGTCGAGGAATAGGGGGAGAGAGCAGTTAAATGCGTGGCTACAGGGATGGTGCAGGAGGGAGGGATTCCGGTTTCTGGATAACTGGGGTTCTTTCTGGGGAAGGTGGGACCTCTATAAACAGGATGGTCTACACCTGAACCCGAGGGGGCACCAGTATCCTTGGGGGGAAGGTTTGCTAGTGCTCTTTCGGGGGTTTAAACTAACTCTGCAGGGGCATGGGAACCTAGACTGTAGCTTTAGGGTGCAGGACCTGGAGTGTAGGGAGGTTAGGAACATGGCATCAATCTCGAAGGAGGGTGCCTGTAAACAGGAAGGTGGCTTGAAGTGTGTATACTTCAATGCGAGAAGTATACAAAATAAGGTAGGTGAACTTGCAGCATGGGTTGGTACCTGGGATTTCGATGTTGTGGCTATTACGGAGACATGGGTAGAACAGGGACAGGATTGGTTGTTGCAAGTTCCAGGTTTTAAATGTTTTAGTAGGGTCAGAGGTGGGGGTAAAAGAGGGGGAGGTGTGGCATTGCTTGTCAAAGAGAATATTACAGCAGTGGAAAGGATGGAGACTCGCCATCTGAGGTAGTTTGGGCCGAGTTCAGAAATAGGACAGGTGAGGTCACCCTGTTAGAAGTTTTCTACAGGCCTCCTAATAGTCCTAGAGATGTAGAAAGGATTGTGAGGATGATTCAGGAGAAGAGTGAAAGTAATAGGGTGGTTGTTATGGGGGACTTGAACTTTCAAGATATTGACTGGGAAAGCTATAGCTCGAGTAGTTAGATGGGTCGGTGTTTGTCCAACGTGTGCAGGAGGGTTTCCTGACACAATATGTAGACAGGCCAACAAAAGGTGAGACCATACTGGATTTGGTTCTGGGTAACGAACCAGGCCAGGTGTTAGCATTGGAGGTAGGTGAGCACTTTGGAGACAGTGACCACAATTTGGTGACTTTTACTCTAGTGATGGAGAGGGATAAGTGTGCACTGCAGGGCAAGAGTTATAGCTGGGGGCAGGGAAATTATGATGCGGCGAGGCAGGACTTGGGATGCGTGGATTGGAAAAGTAGGCTTCAAGGGAAGGGTGCAATTGATATGTGGAGCTTGATCAAGGAGCAACTATTGAGTGTCCTTGATAAGTATGTACCTGTCAGGCAGGGAGGAAAGGGTCGTATGAGGGAGCCGTGGTTTAATAAGGAATTGGAATCCCTTGTGAAAGGGAAGAGGGCGGCCTATGTAAAGATAAGGCGTGAAGGTTCAATTGGGGCGATTGAGAGTTATAAGGTAGCCAGGAAGGGTCTAAAGAGAGAGCTAAGAGCAGCAAGGAGGGGACATGAAAAGTCCTTGGTTGGTAGGATTAGGGAAAACGCAAAGGCTTTCTATAGGTATGTCAGGAATAAAAGAATGACTAGGGTAGGAATAGGTCCAGTCAAGGATGGTAGTGGGAAGTTGCGTGTGGAGGCTGAAGAAATTGGGGAGACACTGAATACTTTTTGTCTGTATTCACTCAGGAACCAGGACCTTGTTGCCGATGTGAATATTGAGTCACAATTAATTAGAATGGATGGCTTTGAGGTATGTAGGGAAGAGGTGTTGGAAATTCTGGAAAGGGTGAAAATAGATAAGTCCCCTGGGCCTGATGGCATTTATCCTAGGATTCTCTGGGAAGCAAGGGAAGAGATTGCAGAGCCATTGGCCTTGATTTTTATACCCTCGTTGTCTACAGGAATAGTGCCAGAAGACTGGAGGATAGCAAATGTGGTTCCCTTGTTCAAGAAGGGGAGTAGGGATAACCCTAGTAACTATAGGCCGGTGAGTCTTACCTCTATCGTGGGCAAAGTCTTAGAGAGAATTGTAAGGGATAGGATTTATGAACATCTGGATAGGAATAATGTGATCAAGGATAGTCAGCATGGTTTTGTGAAGGGCAGGTCGTGCCTCACAAACCTTAGAGTTCTTTGAGAAGGTGACGAAGGAGGTGGATGAGGGTAAAGCGGTAGATGTGTATATGGATTTTAGTAAGGCGTTTGATAAGGTTACCCATGGTAGGCTACTGCAAAAAATACAGGTATGGCATTGAGGGTGAGTTGGAGGTTTGGATTAGGAATTGGCTCGCTGGAAGAAGACAGAGGGTAGTAGTTGATGGTAAAGGTTCATCTTGGAGTGCAGTTACCAGCGGTGTTCTGCAAGGATCTGTTTTGGGACAAAATTGCTGTTCGTCATATTTTATAAATGACCTGGAGGAGGGGCTAGAAGGTTGGGTGAGCAAGTTTGCGGATGATCCGAAAGTCGGTGGAGTTGTTGACAGCGAAGAAGGATGTGGCAGGTTATAGTGGGATATAGATTAGCTGCAGAGCTGGGCAGAAAGGTGGCAAATGGAGTTCAATGTCGCTAAGTGTGAAGTGATTCACTTTGGTAAGAGTAACAAGAAGATGGGGTACTGGGCTAATGGTCAGATACTTGGTAGTGTGGATGAGCAGAGGGATCTTGGTGTCCATGTACACAGATCTCTGAGAGTTGCCACCCAGGTAAATAGTGCTGTGAAGAAGGCATATGGCGTACTGGCTTTTATTGGTAGAGGAATTGAGTTCCGGAGTCCTGAGGTCATGTTGCAGTTGTATAAGACTCTGGTGCAGCCGCATCTGGAGTATTGTGTGCAGTTTTGGTCGCCATACTATAGGAAGGATGTGGAGGCACTGGAACGGGTGCAGAGGAGGTTTACCAGGATGTTGCCTGGTATGGTAGGAAGATTATATGAGGAAAGGCTGAGGCACTTGGGGCTGTTTTCATTGGAGAAAAGAAGGTTTAGGGGTGACTTGATAGAGGTGTACAAGATGATTAGGGGTTTTGATAGAGTTGACCATGAGAACCTTTTTCCACATATGGAGTCAGCTATTACGAGGGGGCATAGCTTTAAATTAAGGGGTGGTAGGTCTAGGACAGATTTTAGGGGTAGATTCTTTACTCAGCGAGTCGTGAGTTCATGGAATGCCCTACCAAGTAACAGTGGTGGACTCTCCCTCTTTATGGGCATTTAAACGGGCATTGGATAGGCATATGGAGGATCGTGGGCTAGTGTAGGTTAGGTGGGCTTGGATCGACGCAACATCGAGGGCCAAAGGGCCTGTACTGCGCTGTATTTTTCTATGTTCTGAAATGCTCCTCCTTTTGTGTATGCATGTACAACATGCAGACCTCTGCTTCAAAAGAGGCTGGTAGTTCTTTGAAAATTGCATCACAGGTACATGGGGTGGTTTTAAAAAAGTTTGGCATGCTTGCCTTTGTTGCTCAGACCATTGAGTGTAAGAGTTGGGATGTCATGTCACTGTTGTACAGGATGCTGGTGAAGCCACTTTTGGAGTACTGTTGCAGTTCTGGTTGCCCTGCGAGAAAAGATTTAAGGGGACGTTACTGGTACTTGAGAGTTTAAGTTATGAGGAAAGGCTGGTTACGCTGGGACGACTTTTCACTGGGAGCTTAGGAGGTTGCGGGGTGACTTTTTTTAAGAGGCTTATTAAATCATGAGGGAAATATGGTAAATAACAAAGGTCTTTCCCCAAGGGTAGGGGTGATGAAAATTAGGAGGCATATTTTTAAGGTGGGTGGAAAAAGATTTAAAAGGGGCCTGAGGGTCAACTTTTTCCCCACACAGGGTGGTTGTATATGGAATTAACTGTCAGAGGAAGTGATCGATGCAGGGGCAGTTGCAACATTTAAAAGACATTTGGACAGGTACGTTGATAGGTTTAGAGGGATGTGGACCAAATGCAGGTAAATGGGACCAGTTCAGCGTGGGGAAAGTTGGTCAGCTGTATGAGTTGTATGTGTCTGACAGTAAGAATTGTTTACTTTTCAACACTCTCTCCCTTGGAGCAGGCCCATTCTTGGCCACGAGTTTTAAAGTGCGCAGTTGTGAAGAATTGTGATTCTGCCTTAGAATGTTCCAGATGAATAATTTCATTTTGCTTGTGTTCCTACCCGTGTGCTGCTGTCTTGTCTGTTTGAATTTGGAAGGCTCATTGATTTCCCATGGCTATTCTTAGCTCAGGTCAGCTCCTGTTATATTTTGGATTTTTGCCTGACTGTAAGTGTGAGTAAACCCAAAAATGCATGATAAAAGCTAACTGAAAAATAACAGACTAGAGGTAAAGAATACAGGAGGGATCTTGGGATTATTGTCATTGCTTCCATATCCATCTATAGAGAGTTAATTCGCTGATGTTGGACAAGGCACCTGCACTGCAACACCACACACACCATCTACACAGTGCTTGTGTTTAAAGCATGTGTTCTGAGTCTTGTTGTTTGACTTGATAGCAATTTTGATTGAGTCAGAATGCTCTGTTGGAAGCACGTTTCAGATCTCAATGCAATTTCAGCTGAGGTTTCAACACTGCACTGTTTGCTGTATTGCTCATCCTTCTGATGTGATAAATGGAGGATTCATTGCCTTTGCAGGTTAATGTTAAATATGCTGTGTCACTAGTCAAACAACAAGGAGCTCTTCCCATGTCCTTGCCAACGTTCTTTCCTCAAACAGGGCAAATAATCCTGAGGTGAGGGATTCAAAACCCACAGTGGCAGCTGGTGGAATTTAAATTCACAGAATCAATAAATTTGGAATTAAAAGCTCAATAGAATGACTAACTGACTGAAAAGCTAATGGTTTTCACTTAAAAAGAAAACCCATCTTGTTCATAAGCATGCCTTAGAGAAGGATGTCTGTGTTTTTCCTTGGTTTGCCTGATATGTGACACCAGTCCTACAGCGATGTGGCTGGCTCTATTTTAATTGTCCACTGCATCAATCCGTTGTAGCCAATCATTAGGTCCATTAGTAAAACCAGACAGGAACCTGGCATCAATTTAGGCACAAAAGTGACAGGCCACCACCTACCCAGTCACCTCTGCAAGATGGTCCTCCTCCTAACCCCTCAAGAGTAACTTGGAGATGATAAAAGTGTATGCCTAATATAAGTAGCTTGAAGATTATTCTAAAAGTAGAAATCCTGTAGTTAGAGACAACTGAGCAACCCAAATGTTCTTGAGCTACATGGGGTAGTTGTTTAGTAGTTAGCAGTATATCAATGAGTATTTCCATCTATTAAGTAAGTTTGTCTCTGAAGTAGAGGGCACCTCAGGCAATGAAATGTGTCTCCTGACAAGTTGCAAAGAGGGTGAAATGAGGCAAAAATAGCGCTTGTCAGACCCCAAAATTGCGACAGTTACATGCAGTAAATGTAAGGGTAAAATTTCAAGGGGAAAAAAATTTAAAGAAAATTCTGCCCAGTCAAGTGAAGACAAGTCCAAATGTTTTATATGTGTATTAAGAACAGAACGATAAGAAAAGAGTAAAGCCTCAAAGAGCCACAAAAGATGCATGTAAGTAAGGTTCTTAATGAATGTCTGCAGAGTTACCTTCATGAAATGAGACTGATGATTGCATTAAAGAGGGTGAATCTGAATTACTTGATAGAAAACAAAAACTTTGTATGAGGGTGGATATTACAAACATATGAATTGGAAGCAGGAGGAGGCCATTCAGCCCCTCTAACCAGCACTGCTAATCAATAAGATTAAAGCCACACTCAGATCAGTCTTAATTACATGTCTCTGCTTACTCATGATAATCTTTGACTCCCTTGTTAGTCAAGAATGTACCTATTTCTGCCATAAATATAATCAATAACTTCCACCTCCTCCATTCTCCTAGGGAAGAAAGTTACAACGTCTCCCATCCTTCAGAGACAGAAAAAATCCTCAACATCTCCCTGTTAAATGTGAGACACCTCCAGTCTGATAAGACCCCTCAGGATCTTGTGTTTAAATAAGATCACCTCTCGTTTTTCTAAACTCCTATAGATTCAGGCCCAATCTGGGGGAACAGTTAGAGATATGGGTGGCACGCAAGGGGGTGATCTCTGAAAGCAGTTCTCTTGCCCTTGATCCCCACTGCGCAAGGAGCGAAAGAAACCTTAATGCTAGATCCTCGAGGAGTTTGCCTCAACTGGTAGACTTCAGGACCTAGAAGCTGCTGGCTGGCAGCTTCTGTGTCGAGTTCTGAATTGAGCAAGATTCTCTACCTTCCTTGCCTCTCTGCTTTTGGTGCACTGATTGGATGAGTCTTTGCAGTGGGTGTGGCCAGTTAGCTAGTTTTCACTCTTGGAAAATATATGAGCAGAAGTCTGCTCTGAGTGTTAGGCCACATCTTCATACAACTGCAGCAAAATATACTTATTTTTCTATTCCGTTCCACTTGCAATAAATGCTAGTATTCCATTTGCCATCCTTATCACTTGCTATACCTGCACGCTAGCTTTGTGTTGAATGTACCAGGATGCACAGATTCCTCTGTCCCTCAAAGTTGTGCAATCCCTCTCCATTAAACAATATGCTCCTTTTTTATTCTTCCTGCCAAAGAGGACCAGCTCACAGTTATCCATAATTTACTCCATCTGCCAAATTTTTAGTATGTCAAAATCCTCTGTAGACTCCTGATCACAATTTCCCTACTATCCTTTTATCAACAGCAACTTTAGTAATCATGTATTTGTCCCCTTCATTTAATAAATAATTGGAGTAAACTGCAAATAATTGGGGTCTAGCAGTGATTCCTGTGGCTCACCAGTTGTCACATCCTGCCAACCTGAAAATTTTTGTGGTACCCTGTCAAATGCCATTTGGAAATCGAAGTACAGTGCATCCACCGGTTCTCCTTTATCTGGGTAGCCTGTTGCTTCAAAAGACTCCACGTTTGACTAATTTATTATCCTTTTACAATGTCAAGTCTGTCAGATTGCATTAAGATTTTCTAAGTCTCTCAACAGATTCCAACAATGTTAGGCTAACTGACCTGTAGGTTCCTGAATTTAGTGTCTGACTTTTCTTGAGTAAAGCACATTTGCTAATTTTTTTCCAATCTGATGGGGCCTTTACTGAATCTAGGGAGCTTTAGAAATTAAAAACCAATGCACATGCTATCTTAGTAACCACTTTTTTTTTAAAACTCTAGGATGCAGGCCATCAGGACTAGGGGTCTTGTAAGGATTTGAATCTTTGAAAGTAGATAAATCAACAGACCTGGACAAAATATGACCCAGGTTGTTTGAAGAAACGGTGGAGGTAATTACAGCAGGTCAGGCCATACGTTTCAATCTTCCTTGAATTCAGGAACTCTACCAAAGATTTGAAGGTTTGCCAATATTGTATGGTTCAAAATGGGAGGAAGACATAATCAAAATAATATAAGCCAGTTAGCTTAACTTTCTTTATGGGCAAATTATTGGAAATCATTTTGATGGGCAGTCTAAAACCTTTTTTTAGAAAAGCTTAGCTGAATGAAGATACATCAGCCTCATTTTGATGGAAGATCTCTATCTGACCAGCTTAATTGAATATTTTGGGGTGGTGACAAGTAGGTTGATGAGAGTAATATAGACTTGGACTTGGGCTTCAGTAGTGTTATTGTTAAGGTCCCACATGGTCTTGGAGCGATCAAGATTTACAGCACTGAAAAAGGCCTTTCAGCCCTTCAAGTCTACACTAGTTAAAAACAGCCAGCTAACTAGTCTTGCCCCATTTCCAGTACTTGACCTGCAGCCTGAATGCCTTGTGTACAGCTCAATACTCCCTTAATATTGAGGGTTGCCGCCTCTACCACCCTTAGCTCCAGATTCTATCAACCCTTTGGTTTAAAAACAAGCTTTTCCTCACATCTCCTGTAAACCTCCTGCCCTTTACCTTAAATCTATATTTCCTGGTCATTGATCCCTCCACCAAGAGAAAAGGTTTCTTCCTGTCTATGGCCCCTATAATTTTATACATCTGAATCATGTCTCCTCTCACCCCACCCCACCCCACCCCACCCCCACCCCCACCCCACCCCACCCCCACACAGATACAGCCACACAGTTTTCTCTCTTCCATAGAAGAAAACCCCAGTCTGTTCAATCTTTCCTCTTCAGAGAAACTCTCCAGTCCAGGCAATATCCTGGTAAATCTCCATCTTCACTCTCCCCAATGCTGTCATATCCCTCCTATAATGTGGATTCCAGAACTGTACATTATTAGATTAGATTACTTACAGTGTGGAAACAGGCCCTTCGGCCCAACAAGTCCACACCGACCCGCCGAAGCGCAACCCTCCCATACCCCTTACCTAACACTACGGGCAATTTAGCATGGCCAATTTACCTGACCCACACATCTTTGGACTGTGGGAGGAAACCGGAGCACCCGGAGGAAACCCACACAGACACGGGGAGAACGTGCAAACTCCACACAGTCGCCTGAGGCAGGAATTGAACCCAGGTCCCTGGCGCTGTGAGGCAGCAGTGCTAACCACTGTGCCACCGTGCCGCCCACTCTTGTCTATGGCCTGACCAATGTTTTGTACAGTTCTAGCATAACAACTTTGTTCCAAAATTGTGTCTAGGCTAATAAAAATTAGCCTTTGTGATGTATGCTGCCTTAACCACTTTATCTACCTGTCCTGCTACCTTAAGGGGCTGGTGTACATATGCACCAAGGTCCTTCTGGTCCTCTCTGCTTCTCAGGATCTTCCCGTTCATCATATATTCTCTGCCATGTTTGTCCTGCCCAAGTACATCACCTTAAACTTATCCAGATTTCATTCCATTTGGCACTGTCAGTCCCTCTGACCAGCCCATCTACAGCCGCTTGTAATCTTAGGCTATTCTACATTCAAGTCTAAATAGTTTATATAAACCACAAACAACGAGGGTCCCAATACTGATCTCTGTGGGACCCCACTGGACTCGGTCAGTTTTTCAGATTGGTAACCCATCACCCACTACTTCCTGCCATTCAGCTAATTCTGGATCCAATTTGCCAACTTCCCTTGGATCTCATGGCCTCTTAGCTTTGCCGTCATAATGCCCTTACTGACACACCTAGTCACATCTTCGAAAAATTCAATCAAATCATTCCCCTTAACAAAACCTGAGTAATCCCTGCCTCTCCAAATATAGATTAATTTTGTCCCCCAGAATTGCCTCCAATGGCTTTCTCACTACTAAAGTTAGACTGACCAGCCTATAGTTTCCTGGTTTATCCTTTGCTCCTTTCTTGAATAATGGCACCACATTAGTTGACTCCAGTCCTGTGGCCCCCTATCCTGTGGCCAACGAGGAATTGAAAACTATTGCCAGTATTTCTACTATTTCCTCCCTTACCTCACTCAACATCTTGGGATATATGTCACTCAGTCCTGGAGATTTATCTACTTTTAAGCCTGTCTGACCACTCAAACACCTGTCAATTGTAACTTCTTTAATTATATTGCAGTTCTTCTTCCTGATTTTTATACCTATATCATCCCTATCACAAGTGAGCACCAGCACAAAGCATTGATTTCAAACCTTACCTATATCCTCTGGCTCATGCACACGTTACCACTGTGATCCTGAATGGGCCCTACTTTTTCTCTAGTTGTCCTTTTTGTCCTTGATGTACTTGTAATATTTTAGGATTTTCCTTTAATTTACTTACATGTCCTTTCATGTCCCATTTTGTACTCCTGATTTCCTTTTTAACTTGTCGCATTCTTTACTCCTCTAGGACTTCTGATTTTGAGCCCTCGGTATCTGCCATGAGCCTCCCTTTTTCTCTTTATCCAATCTTAAATCCCTTTTCATCTGTGGTATTCTGGGCAATGAAGTAAAAGTCCTTTATATTTGCAAATGTGATGCAAAATTAACTTAGTGGCTGGAACCAGAGGTTGACTTGTATTTTTAAACCAAGAATTTATTACACTTATGGCTCTGTTCTCAACTCGTTGTGTTTTGTAGTTATTCTGAAAGATTTAAACACAAAAATAGGGGCAATGACAACCAATTTTTGGAAATCTGTAAATTTCTTTACATGGCTGACTGTCTGTGGGAAAGCTTTAGCCTGTAGAAAGGTAGAGATGGCCTGACCAGTTGGACAGAAGTGGAAAAATAGGTCTCAACCTTAAAATTGGAGGTGGAAGGAGGCAAGGCAGCGCAGAATAAATGAGAGATAGTGGAGGAACTGAGCAATCTTGGACTGTGCGCCCATTGATTCTTGATTGTAGCAGGAGAGGTTAAGAGCATATCAATCTTCATAGAGACCAATAAACTAAAAAAAACAAATTTACAGGATATTGGTTAAGCCACTTTTAGAATACTTTGTTCAATTCTGGTGTCCCTGCTATACAAAGTATGTTAAACTTGAAAGGGTTCATCAAGGTTTACAAGACTGTTGCTGGGATTGCAGGGTTTGAGCAAGAGGAAGATGCTGATTGGCTGGAGCTATTTTCCCTCGAGCGTCAGAACACGAGGGCCATGAATAAGCTGAGTAGACAAGGTCTTTTTTCTGGGGTAGGGGAGCCTAAAACTACAGGGCATCAGTTTAAGTCCCATATACCAAAGACCTGTAGTCAAAAGGAATGTGGAGCATAGATGAACTGCAATACTGCAGGGCTGATGATGCCCTGTGCATCTGGTGACACTTGACAGGAAATTCTCGATATCAGCCTCCATCTTCACTGTTTATTTCATAATTTTTCCTGTGTATCTTACTGTTGAATATAAGCGGGAAAAGGCAAATGCTGAAGTCTTGTTATTAACAAAAAGACCAATTTAAAGCTACATCACTCCACTTGTGTGTTCTTCTGTTTCAGTGTACCACGCAATTTATTTTGAAGAATTAACAGCAGTTGAAATGACTGAGAAGATTGCCCAACTTTTCAATATTTCTCCTCGTCAAATCCATCAGATCTACAAGCAGGGACCCACGGGTATTCACGTGCTTGTGAGTGATGAGGTAAATACCTTGTGAATAACAACAAAACACTGGGGGTGTTTGAAATCAAAAACAGAATGCTGAAGAAATGCAGCAGGTCTGGAGAGAGAAAATATTGATGTTTTTGAGTCTGTTATAGCTCTTCAGAACAAAGATACTCGCTTTGAGACCTGTTGAGATTCACTCTGGCCTATTGCTACCTGAATCATAAGTTAATGCTCAGTACTCTGTTCTTGGTTCAGATAAACACAAATTGCATGCACTGTCAATAATCTTATGACACCCCCTCAGTGGAAGATGCATGATAAATAATTGAAGATTTATTCAGCATTCGTAGGCACCAAGAAATGAACAGTTTTGTCTTTGTAGGTGAGCATCAGTTCACATTCCTGTTCGAGGTTGGTAATCTTTCCTGCAAGATCACAAATGTGGATTTGCACATTTCCTTGTTTGCTGCAAAGTATGAGAAGTTTGATTGAACGTAGAACATAACAGCACACTACAGGCCCTTCGGCCCTCAATGTTGCGCTGACCTGTGAGACCAATCTGAAGCTCATCTATCCTACTCTATTCCATTTTCATCCATATGTCTATCCAATGTCCATTTAAATGCCCTTAAAGTTGGTGAGTCTACTACTGTTGCAGGCAGTGCATTGCATGCCCCCGACTACTGAGTAAAGAAACTACCACTGACATCTGTCCTATATCTATCATCCCTCAATTTGAAGCTATGTCCTTTTGTGCTAGCTGTCACCATCTGAGGAAAAAGGCTCTCACTGTCCACCCTATCTAACCCTCTGATTATCTTTTATATCTCAAATAAGTCACCTTTTAACCTTCTTCTCTCTAATGAAAACAGCCTCAAGTCCCCCAGCCTTTCCTCGTAAACCCTTCCCTCCATACCAGACAACATCATAGTAAATCTCCTCTGAACCCGTTCCAAAGCTTCCACATCCTTCCTATAATGCGGTTACCAGAACTGTACGCAATACTCCAAGTGTGGCTATACCAGAGTTTAGTACAGCTGTAGCATGACCACGTGGCTCCAAAACACAATCCCTCTACCAATAAAGCTAACACACTGTACGCCACCTTGCCACCCAGGTTGATAGGGTTATTAACGTTCATGGATCTATGTACATAGACACAGAGATCTATCTGCTCATTTATACTACCAAGGATCTTACCATTAGCCCAGTACATTCCTGTTGTTCCGTTCAAAGTGAATTACCTCACACTTTTCCACATTAAACTTCATTTGCCACCTCTCACCCCAGCTGTGCAGCTTATCCATGTCCCTCTGTAATCTGCAACATCTTTCAGCAATATCCACAACTTCACCGACCTTCGTGTCATCCACAAATTTACTAACCCATCCTTCTGCGCCCTCATTCAGGTCATTTGTAAAAATGACAAACAGCAGTGGCCCCAAAACTGATCCTTGCAGTACACCACTAGTTACTGAACACCAGGATGAACATTTCCCATCAACCACCATCCTCTGTCTTTCTTCAGTTAGCCAACTTCTGATCCAAACTGCTAAATCACCCTCAATCCCATGTCTCTCTATTTTATGCAACAGCCTTCTGTGGGGAACTTTATCAAACACCTTACTGAAATCTGTATATACCATGTCAACTGCTTTACCCTCTTCCACCTGTTTGGTCAGCATTCAAAGATCGCAATAAGGTTTATGAGACACAACCTACCCTTAACAAAAGCCACAATGACTATCCCTAATCAACTTATTCACCTCTAGATGATAAATCCAATCTTATAACCTTTTCCAGCACTTTACCCATGAAGTAAGGCTCTCAGGTCTATAATTACCAGGGTTGTCTCTACTCTCCTTCTTGAACAAGGGGACAACGTTTGCTATCCTCCAGTCTTCTGGCACTATTCCTGTACACAATGATGACATAAAGATCAAAGCCAAAGGCTCGGCAATCTCCTCCCTGGCTTCTCAGAGACTCCTAAGATAAATCCCATCCGGCCCAGGGGATTTATCTATTTTCACGCTTTCCAGAATTACTAACACCTTGCAAACGTCAATCCCGTCTAGTTTAGAAGCCTGTATCTCAGTATTTTCTTCGACTACATTGTCTTTATCCAGTGTGAATACTGATGAAAAATATTAATTGAGCGCTTCCCATATCTCATCGGACTCCACTTACAATTTGCTACTACTATCCTTGATTGGCCCTAATCTTTCTCTAGTCATTCTTTTATTCCTGACATACCTATAGAAAGCTTTCAATCCTATCTGCCAATGACTTCTCACGTCCCCTCCTGGCTCCTCTTAGTTCTTTCTTTAGGTCTTTCCTGACTCACTTGTAACTCTCAAGCACCCTAATTGATCCTTCACGTCTCCTCCTAATATAAGCCTCTCTCTTCCTCTTGAATTGAATTGAATTGAATTGAATTTATTGTCATGTGTACCGAGGCACAATGAAAATCTGTGTCTTGGGAGCAATACAGGTAGATCACGTAGTTAAGTAGCAAAGATAAGTAAATAATAGGTAAACAGCGGCAAAAACAAAAATACAGGTACAGGCGAATACTAAAAGTTTGAGTCCATTCAGTATTCTAACAGGAGGGTAGAAACTTTCGAAACTGGCTGGTGCATGTGTACAAGCATCTGTATCTTTTCCCCGACGGGAGAGGTTGTAGAAAAACATTGCCAGGGTGTGATGGATCAGTGCTGGTGGCCTTTCCTTGACAGTGGGCCTGGTAGATGGATTCTATAGATGGGAGTTTGGCCTTTGTGATTGTCCGGGCTGAGTTCACCACTCTCTGTAACCGTCTCCGATCTTGAATGGTACAGTTAACATACTAGGTAGTGATACATCCAGACAGAATGGTTGTCTATGGCGCCCCTATAAAAGTTGGCAAGGGTATTCACCATCATGCCAGATTTTTTCAGCTGCCTGAGGAAGAAGAGACATTGGGCCTTTGTAACTAGTGCGTCCACGTGAAGAGAAGAAGGAAGCTTGTTGATGACTGCTCCCAGGAGCTTGACACACTCAAGTCATTCCACCTCTGTGCTGTTATGTGTAGGGGGGGGGGAGCATGAGTAACGTCCTGCCAAAAGTCAATAATGATTTCCTTGGTTTTGCTGGCATTGAGAGCTAGATTGTTCTCTGTGCACCGTTTTTCCATGTCTTCCACCTCCCATCTGTAGTCTGTTTCTTCATCATCTGAGATTTGACAGACTATGGTGGTGTCATCAGCGAACTTGTGAATGGCATTATTCTGGTATTTGGTGATGCAGTCACAGGTATACAGTAGGGGACTGAGTACGCACCACTGGGGGTCTCCAGTGTTGAGTGTTAGTGAGGATGAAATATTGTCCCCAATCTTCACTGATTGTGGCCTGTGGGTCAGGAAAATGAGGATCCAGTTGCAGAAAGTGGGGCTAAGTCCAAGATCACTAAGTTTAGTAATCAGCCTTGAGGGGATAATAGTGTTGAAGGCTGAACTGTAGTCAGAGTAGGATTCTTACATAGATGTTCTCGGTGTCAAGATGTTCGAGGGAGAAGTGAAGGGCAAGTGATATGGCATCTGACATGGATCTGTTGGTCTGATAGGCAAATTGGAGTGCGTCAAGAGTATTGGGGGGGGATCCAAGATGGCGGCGACCCAGCAAGACTGAGTCCACAGTGCTCTAACCAAAACTTGGGCAAAGTGGATCACCCACCCCCACCACACTCGCTAAACCATTTATAATAGTTGTTAACCTTAAATAGTTACCTATTAATACATTTAAATAGTCTAATACTAGCTGAAAAATGAGTAAAGGGACGGGAACAGGCGGCTCTAAGAAAGCAGGGACCCCTCCCCTACCCTCTCCCTCTTCAGCTACAGCAAAGATGTCTACAGCCACTTCAGGAGATTTAACAATGAAGATGAGCTTTGAGGAGATGTTTGCCAGGTGGGAGGCGAAGATTGATGCTTTTATTGATGAGTCTCAGCAGAGCAGGGAGGCACTCTCCGCCGAGCTGCAGAAGCACGGCCGAGACACACAGGAACTGGAGCGCCGAGGCGGAGTCGAAGGCCACAGCCTCGGAGACTGCGATAAAATCGGCAGCCGACCACATCCGTTTTCTCGAGAATCGAGTCCAGAACCTAGAAAACCACATAGACGATCTCGAAAATCGAGGTCGTCGAAAAAATATTCGGTTGCTGGGCCTTCCCGAGCAGGAAGAGGGAGGCCAGCTGACAGCATTCTTAGAGCATTGGTTGCCACAACTTTTAAATCTGCCTGCTGGATCAGGCCAGGTAAGGGTAGAATGGGCCTACCGGGTCACAGTACGTGGGCCCGGCTCAACCCAGCGCCCACGCCCGGTCCTGTTCCAGCTGCAGAGCTATAGGGAGAGGCAGATGCTCCTGGAAGCCTCAAGAAATCTGGGAAAAGATCCCCAAGCTATGACCCACAAAGGATCCAGGATCATGCTGTTCCAGGACTTCTCCCCAGCTTTGGTCCGAAAGGGGAAGGCATTCGATGAGGCGAAGAAGCGTTTAAGGGACTTAAATATCCAGTACTCCTTACGATATCCAGCGACGCTACGCCTTAGCCATGAAGGATCCATATATAACTTCGGATCACCGGAGAAGGCTAAGGAATTCTTGGACTCTCTTAAATAAACTGTAAGAGATTGTGGACGTTGGTCTGCCTTTCCCATTATTTTGGTTTACATCCCTTCATCTTTTCCTATCTTTCCCCTATGTGTGTATGTATATATATATATGTTGGGGCGTTTGGTTAATGTTGATGGGGGGAGGTGGTTACCTTATTCTATTTTACTTCTGTTTTTAGGAGCGGGGTTGTTTTTCTTTCCCCTGTTATTTTGTGGTATTATATTTAAGTATTACGTGTTGAGATTGTAATCTTATAGTTATATATTTATATATGGTATTAATATTCCCAAATATATTTAGGTGTGGGTGGGGGTGGGGTGTTCACTGTTAACTCTAGCTTTATATTATATTTGAATTCTCCTCATTTTATTGAGGAACACCTGGGTCAAGGGTGGGGCACTGGTTGGAAGAGGGTAAGATCGACTGTGGGAGAGGAAGTGACGCTCCCTGGGAACAAGGGAGAAAATCTCCAATTCGGAATGTTTTATATCTTTTTTACTTAGAGTTTTTTGTTATATTGTTTTGAGTGTATCAGAGAGCCTTTACTTTTGTAAATTTTGTATGCTCCATGCTCGGGATGTTCTAGATAGGGTTTCCCCTCCCGAGGGGTCTCGGATCTGTCCAGATGATTATGGCTGATCAGTCGGTTAAGTGGTGCACCTGGAATGTCAGGGGGAGCAATTCGCCAGTTAAAAGGAAGAAAATATTATCAAATCTTAAGAAGAAGAGAGTTGATATAGCTCTCCTACAGGAGACACACCTGTCGGATAAAGAACACTTAAAATTACGACAGGGCGGATTTGATCAGGCCTTTTTTTCCTCTTTTAATTCAAAAAGCAGGGGAGTCGTTATCCTTATCCGGAAGAATTTCCCTTTTAAAATTCTAAATCAGATAAAAGACGAATCTGGACGGTATATTTTGATTAAAGCCCTCATAAATGGAGAGGAATATGGGATCTTAAATGTGTACTGCCCCCCGGCACACCCCTTTAAATTCATAACGGAAGCTTTTTCAAAACTGATGGCCTTTGGTGCCCGTCATACAATTAAAGTCTCCCCCTATAATTGTATTATGGATCCGGAAATAGACAGGATTCCCAAGAATGCCGCTGGAGTATCTCCCAGATCTAGACAACTGGCGGACCTGAATAAAGAATTAGGATTGGTAGATGTATGGAGATGTCTCCATCCACAGGGTAGAGATTTTTCTTTCTACTCTAATCCACATAAATGTCACACAAGAATTGATATGTTTTTTTGCCCCGTCGATTTTTCTAAATTCTATATCAACCTGTAAAATAGGTACTATAGCAATCTCTGACCATGCCGCTGTATACATGGAAACTAAGGTAAAGAACAATGGGATATCCGCTCGGCATTGGCGTATGGACCCCTTTCTGTTAAAAGATAGCAAATTTTTAAAGCACTTCTCCCAAGAACTTAAAACTTTTTTAGAAATTAATACAGGTACGGCTAGCAATCCGTCAATGATGTGGGAGACCATCAAAGCTTATGCACGAGGTTTGATCATCTCCTACTCAGCGACCCAGAGGAAAATGAAGGGAGAGCAACAGCGTCTGCTCGAAGCTCGCCTAAAAGCAGCCGAAACAGCATACGCTGATAGACCTTCTATCACAAAATTGCAGAGGATTACAGCTCTTAGGACAGCTTTAAACACCGCGCTTACTCAAACGGCTAAAAGGGAAATATTATTTGCAAAACAAAGATTATATGAATATGGCGACAAACCGGGTAGATACCTAGCATTTCTTGCAAAGAAAAAGAAAGCCCCTCAAACTATCCCGACCATCAAGGAAAGTACAGGTACCCTGACTCATGATCATAAAAAGATCAATGCGACCTTTAAAGAATTTTATTCTGAACTATATAGATCGCAGGATTGTGAAGATAGGATTAAGAGGATGCAGTCATTTTTTAAAAATTTGACCTTCCCGGGCCTGACTCCGGAACAGGTGTCGGCCCTAAATACCCCTTTAACAGTCCAAGAAATACTTGAGGCAATTAGGCAACTTCAGAGCGGAAAAGCACCGGGCCCGGATGGTTTTCAAGCTGAATTCTATAAAGAATTTACAGGAATATTGGCTGACCCACTTATGGATACGTATAATTTTGCGCATAGTCAGGTCTGTCTCCCGCCCTCGCTGAAAGAAGCAAATATTTCTCTTATCCTCAAAAAAGGAAAAGACCCAAAAGACTGTGCATCTTACAGACCAATATCCTTACTAAATGTAGACTTTAAAATTCTCTCAAAAATGTTAGCACTAAGACTAGAAAGGGTACTGTCATATATTATAAAGGAGGACCAGACGGGATTTATTAAGGGCCGCAGATCATCCAATAATATCAGAAGGGTCTTGAATATGATCCAAGCCTGTCATCAGGGAAAGATACCAGGAGTAGTAATTTCATTGGATGCGGAAAAGGCATTCGATAGGGTTGAATGGTCATATTTATTTTACACATTGGAAAGGTTTGGCGTTGGACAGGTGTTTACCAAATGGGTTTCAACATTGTATAATGACCCCAAAGCAGCTGTTATTACTAATGGGTTAAGATCGGATGGCTTCAGTGTGGGTAGGGGCTGCCGTCAAGGATGTCCTCTCTCACCATTGTTGTTTACGCTGATAATCGAGCCATTAGCAGAAGCCATCCGGACTGATCCTAATATAACGGCCCCGAGGATTGGTACAGGTAAACACAAAATTACCCTCTATGCAGATGACGTTCTCTTATTCCTCAGTAATCCTTTAATGTCAGTGCCTCGTCTAATTCAAGTTATTAATACATTTAGTGCATTCTCAGGCTATAAAATTAATTTTTCAAAATCGGAAGCCATGCCAATGGGTGGTCTGGCTATGATACCACACCTAATGGACGGATCCCTTTTTCCCTTCCGTTGGTCCCTGGAGGGCTTCTTATATTTAGGTATTTTTATCACGCCAGTATTTGGTCAGCTGTATAGGGCTAATTTTGTACAATTAATGGAAAGGATAAGGCAGGACCTCCAGCGATGGAGAGACCTTCCGATTTCCTGGCTAGGTAGAATAGCATTAATTAAAATGAATGTTCTGCCCCGTCTCTTATATCCTATGAGAATGCTCCCGCTGATGCTGCCAAGGCTAGCCCTACGTAAATTATATGGCTGGTTGGGCTCCTTTATTTGGAACCATAGACGGCCCCTTATTAAGCTGAAGAAGCTACAGCTTCCACAGGCAAGGGGAGGACTGGACTTCCCAGACTTTAGGAAATATCAGTTAAGCTCCCTACTAAGTTACATAGCTGATTGGGTTTCATCTGATCCACAATCAATCTGGCTGGATATCGAAGCCTCCCAAGTAAAATATCCACTTACTAACCTTTTATTTTCAGATAAGAGGAAAATCATTACAGACCACTGTAAAAATCCCATAATATTAAACACAATTAAGGCCTGGAATATAATGCGGCAAAATGAGGGTAACTCACATAAAACATCCCCCCATGCGCCAATAGTAGGCGCATGGGGATTCCAACCGGGGATTACAGATGCCACCTTTAAACTGTGGAGATCCAGGGGCATCTCATGCTTAGGGGACCTATTTAAAGATGGGATCCTGATGTCTTTTGAGCAGCTGCGTCTGAAATTCGGAATACCTAATGAGGATCTCTTTCGATACTTCCAAGTTCGAGGTTATATACAGAAGACTACATTAATAGATAGTCTTTATAAATCAGACAGAGAACGTAATGTCCTACGACCAACGGGGGTATCCTCCGTTAGTACTATATACCATTTGCTACATGATGGAGTTTCAGGAGACATGGACGACCTGCTTAAAACATGGGAGCAGGACTTGGGGCTAGAAATCTCTGATTCAGACTGAAATCACTGCTGCCTCACAGCGCCTGAGACCCGGGTTCAATTCCCGACTCAGGCGACTGACTGTGTGGAGTTTGCACGTTCTCCCCGTGTCTGCGTGGGTTTCCTCCGGGTGCTCCGGTTTCCTCCCACAGTCCAAAGATGTGCGGGTCAGGTGAATTGGCCATGCTAAATTGCCCGTAGTGTTAGGTAAGGGGTAAATGTAGGGGTATGGGTGGGTTGCGCTTCGGCGGGTTGGTGTGGACTTGTTGGGCTGAAGGGCCTGTTTCCACACTGTAAGTAATCTAAAAAAAAGTAATCTAATATGTGGAATGACATTTGGGAAAATGCTAGAAGAATTACTATCTGTAACAGAACTCAGGCTATCCAACTAAAGATACTTCATAGGGCCCATATAGCTCCGGCTCGACTGGCAAAATTTAAGGCAGGAGCATCTTCAATATGTCCCAAATGCAAAATAGAGGTGGGTACTCTTGTACATTGTCTGTGGACTTGTCAGAAAATCCGTAGATACTGGATTAAAGTGGCAAATACCCTGACAGAAATTTTTGGAACGGAAATTAAGGTGGACCCTGTATCTCTCCTTTTGGGCTTTTCGAACCTCTCATCTCTGGATATGCACGGGAAGAGACTATTTTCTATTCTCTTTCTGTGCAAGGAAAAATATTTTGGTGAACTGGGTGGCTGAGGGCCCCCCTGGACTTTCAAATTGGCACAGATTAATTATGGAATATATTCCCCTTGACTTCCTCACAAATATGGTGCACCGAAAGACTGAATTATTTTATAAAATATGGCAGCCCTTTTTGAATTATATAAATGCAGATATTTCGGCTATCCTAACAAGGGCTTTTATTTAGTGAAGATTTCAGATCTGGCTGCTCCGGGGCCCCTTGGGAGAGGAATCCTGCGCGAATACGGGTTTTATTATATTTGATGTTTATACATTCCGAGCATGTAAGAGACTTAGGTATACACTCTGGTTAGTTATAGGTTAGATTAGTAGAAAGTTGAGTTTTTTTTTCTTTTTCTTTCTTTCTTCAGTTCTTGTTTTTTTTTCTTTTTCCTTTTGTTTTCTTTCTCTTTTCTTTGTTAAATTATGACTATTGTATATATGATTTAATTGTACATCAATGTTTGTATTTGAGAGTTTTGTTTATTTTTGTAAATTTGCAAAAATGTTAAATTTCAATAAAAAATATCTATATTAAAAAAGTATTGGGGATGCTGGAGTTGATTAATGCCATGACTAGCCTTTCAAAACACCGAGGTTAGGGCCACAGGGCGGTAGTCGTTGAGACATGCTGCATGAGCCGCCTTAAGCACAGGGATGATGTTGGCCCTCTGAGACATGCAGGGACAGTGGCCTGCTGCAGGGAGAGGTTGAAGATGCCAGTTGATTTGCGCATGCCCTGAGTGCACGACCTGGTACTCTGTCTGGTCCCATCGCTTTCCTTGGATTCACACGAAGGAAAACTGATCTGGCCTCTGATGCAGTGACTGTTGGGATAGGTTTGTCAGGCCTTGTCAGAATGGGTGTTACCTCTCCACCGAAATTCTGCTCAAAGCGAGCATAGAGGCATTGAGGTGATCTGGGAAGGATATGTCATCGTCTGCTATCTTGCACTGTCTCCTTTTTAGAACCCGTTATGTCATTCAGTCCTTGCCATAGGAGCCAGGTATCTGTCTAGGTCTCTAGTTTGGATAGGTATTGATCCTTGGCTATCTCGACAGCTCTGCAAAGGTCATATTTGGATTCCTTTATATTTGAATAGGTCTCCTGATCTGAAGGCCTCACACCTGGTTTTTAGCAGGTTCTGTATGACCTGATTCATCTAGGGCTTCCTGTTGGGTAACACTAGGATTGCCTTGCTTGACAAGAGATTCAACTACTTGAGTAAACCACGGCTTCCTCGCTCGACCACTTCCTCCCTGCCTGATGGGTACATACATATCAAGGACGCTCAGTAGCTGTTTCTTGAATTAAGGAGACAGTAGCTGTTGCATCCAAGGCATCCCAGTTGATCTGATTATCTCATGACCATTGAGCTGAGGGGAAGATGCAGAGGTGGTTCAGAGTAATTTGGAGAAGCTGAGTAAATACATGGCAGATGAAATATAATGTGAATAAATGAGGTCATCCACTTTGGTAGCAAAAGCAGGAAGGGAGATTTTTATCTGAAAGGCAATAAATTGAGGGGAATGGGGAATCTGTAATGAGACTTTGGTGTCTTACACTGGTTGCTTAGTGTAAATATGCAAGCGCAGCAGATGGTGAAGAAAGCAAATGTGGTGTTTCCCTTCATAGTGAATGGATTTGAGTACATGAACAGGGATGTCTTGCTGTAGTTGGGCAGGACCTTGGTGATACCACACCTGGAGTATTGTGTGCAGTGTGGGTCTCCTTATCTGAGGAAGGATGTTTTGGTGATGGAGGGAGTACAGCAAAGGTTTCCCAGACTGATTCCTGGGATGGCAGGACTGATGTATACATACAAACTGGATCAGTTAGGATTGTATTCACTGGTTTAGGAGAATGAGGGGAGATTTCATAGAAACGTACAAAATTTGAACAGGACTAGACAGGGTAAGCACAGGAAGGATGTTCCCAATGATCAAGGAGCCCAGAACCAGGCTGTCACAGTCTAAGGGAACAGGGCTAGACCATTTAGGACTGAGATGAGGAGAAATGTCCTTACACAGTGTGTGAGGAAGCCTGTGGAATTATCTGTTGCCACACAGTGGTTGAGGCCAAGACATTGAGCATTTTGAAGAAGGAGTTAGATATAGTTCTTGTGGTTGAAGAGGTCAAAAGGTATTCAGCCATGATTATGATGAGTGGTGGAGCATTTTGAATTCTTGTTCCAATTTTTTTCTTGGTGCATCTTCCCTAATTTTCAAAGCCTCTGATCACCACTTATTTCCTTTAATTCTTTCTTGCTTTATTCATTTTCCTTTACGTTTGTACAAGAATTCAATTTCCACTGTGCTAATGCTTTTAGAACTTTGTCTCAAAGCGCAGTTAATGAAGTCTTGACCAGTTACCTGTGCTTCAAAGACCCACTAGGCTGTGGTGACTGAACTACTGATTTCTGACCTAAGAAATTGAGCAAGAGGAGGCCATGCAACCCCTCAAACCCCTCCACTGTTGGATGCAATCAGGACTGATCATCTTCACTTCATTTCAGTTTGTTGTCCATTGTCCCTAAGCTTGACTCGCTGACGGGCCAAAAATCTGTTTATATCAATAATAGATATTTTTGACAGTCTGGTGCATAGGAATACAAAAGTTTGTAGGCCTTTGCAGGAATATCTCTTTACTCAAAATTGATTGACCGCCCATTGGAGACTTCATGTTGTTAGTTGGAAAAACGTCTGTCTACTCTGTCAAGTCCTTAAGAATCCAAATGAATGTTTAAAGGTAACCTGGTTTCTGCCTCAGCACAGAAGAGACTCAGTGCGTGCAATTTTTTTTATGAGCCAATTACAGAATATAAGCATTATTTGCAAGGCCAGCCTTTGTTGTTCGCCGGAGCAACCTGTAATGCCTTTACAATACAAAAATGTAGCAAGAGGTTTTGCAAGAACGTTATGAATCCTTTATTGCCATGGAGAACCTCCTCTGAAGTTCTGCAGTCCATTTTAGAGTCCTAAAGATGTCCTGCACGGAAACAGACCCTTTGGTCCAATTCATCCATGCCAACCAGATATCCTAACCTAATCTAGTCACTTTGCCAGCACTTAGCCCATATCCCTCCAAACCTCCAAACTCCAAACTATTCATGTACCCATTCAGGTGCCTTTTAAATGTTGTAATTGTACCAGCCTCCACCACTTCCTCTGGCAGCTCATTCCATACACGTATCACCCTCTGTGTGAAAAAGTTGCCCCTCAAGTCCCTTTTATATCTTTCTACTTGTGGGTAGAATTATTTGTTCTACCTTTTAAGGTGTTTCCAAGGCACATCCCAGTGGAGTTCAAAATGGTAACTTGCATGTTGTTGTCACGTTCCTCATGTTACTGTCTATATTTAATCTGCAGTATAACACTACTTTTGCAGATCAACCTGATTAGTCTTAAGGTGACTTCAGAGGCCAGGCCCTCCTAAATTAATGCAGTCTGTGGTAGATATCATGTTTTAGGTTTTAAGTGGCATGTGTCCTTCATATGCCATTGTTCCTATTCTCAATGGTTTAATAGTTCTGAGAATTTTGCAAGGGTGAATGGTTATTTTTGGTTCGGCTTTAGGTTGAAATTAATTGCCATGGTGCTGTTAGGGAAGAATGAAGAGCTCTGTCCATGCTCCTCATGTGGTTTCCAGAACACACCAAACTAGCACTATGTTTGACAAATGTGTACTGTTAAGGAGTGTGCTTTTTGTATCATGTCAGTACTATCTTATTGTTTGTGATTTTACGAATGGCAAATCTGTGTGGCTTATACAGTTTGAATCCTGTTTGTTTTTCAGATGATCCAGAATTTCCAGGATGAATCTTGTTTCATTTTAGACACATTAAAAGGTAATGTTTTCAGCACTCGCCAGCAAAGCCTAATTTTCTTTTCTAGTAGAGTTTACAGAACTCTCCTAAGCTTTTTGGGATGGTACAAATGGCTAGAGAAATAAGTTAAATCAAAAGCCAACTCTCCTAAGCACGTAAACAAAGAAAAGAACTGCAGATGCTGGCGATCTGAAACATAACACAAATTGCTAGAAAATTCAGCAGGCCTGGCAGCATCTGTGGAGAGAAAGCTGTTAACGTTTTGGGTTCAGTGACCCTTCCTCAGAACAAACCACAAGTAAGAAGGAGAAAGTGAGGACTACAAATGCTTGAGATCAGAGCTGAAAAATATATTGCTGGAAAAGCGCAGCAGGTCAGGCAGCATCCAAGGAGCAGGAGAATCGACAGAGCAGGAAGAAGGGCTTCTGCCTGAAACGTCGATTCTCCTGCTCCTTGGATGCTGCCTGACCTGCTGCGCTTTTCCAGCAGCACTTTTTTTCAGCACAAAAAGAAGGGTCAGTGGGCCCAAAACATTAATTCTGTTATCTTTCCACAGGTGCTGCCAGACCTGCTGAGTTTTTCCAGCAATTTGTTTTTCTCTCCCAAGCGCACGCTGGCTGAAGATCAGTCTGACCTGCTTCACCCATCTTTGAATGCTTCATGAAATTTCTGTATTTTTCTTAAGCAGTTGTACTCCTCATAGTCTCTTAAGAGTTTAATTGGAGACAGAATATATTGGTTTTATCCAATCATGGAGTGTGTATTGTTATCATTTATTGCCCGGCTCTCCTTGTAAAGTGATTGTGAGCCATTTTTCTTAAAAATACAACTGAATGGTTGGTTCAGGCAGTTACCAGTCCACTACATTCCTTTGGTCAGCAGTCACAATAGCTCAGCTTGGGGTCAGTATGACAAATTTTGTTTTGTTGAAGGTCGTCGGGGAGCTGGTTAGGTTTTATGACCATCCGATAATGAGCATCATTACTGAAGCTTACCTTTTATTCCACATTTACGGGGTTCCTCAGCTGCTGTGGTGGGGCATGAATTTGTTTCCAGAGCATTCATCCAGTAAGATGAACATTACACTGTCACACTGGGGTTATTAAAACTATTCAAAAGAAAAGCTAAATTTGTCAGCCATTGTTTAAATTTGTTCAATAATGAGATCTTTTATCAATCCAAGTATGTGAAGAAAAAATTGGTCATTTGTGGGCAGCTTCAACAACTGCAGTTTTTCCTCAATGATTTGTGCTGTTCCTTCATACAGTTCTGTAACTGCCACAGCCCTTCTCTTGGTGATTCCTGTTGTTCCCCTTTTATGCCAAATGCTCATTGGTACGAGTGACCATTGTATTATGAGAATGGTGTTCATATGTGCTGATTGTTTGTGATTGCATTCCATTTGAGAAGTAAAATTATTTTATGACCCCCAAAGCAACTTTACACTGTTACTACTTAAACTGAAAACTATTTCCCTCTGGAATTCTAGGAATTATAAATCCCACTGTTTGAAAGAGTGAGCTAATTTTGTTTTAATGTCTTTTTTTTTCCCCCATTTCTTTCCTACAGCTGAGGGCAGTGACAGTTACCATATAATCCTGAAGTGAGTAATTTCCACAGCATCTTCAGTGAATAACTTTACCCCTTGTTTGTGGTTCTCGCTTTTGGACGAAAAATATTTACTGCCCCTTAAAAAGACAAGAGGATATTGCTGCCTATCTTGCTGAGGCAGGAGGGATCATGATGAATTTGCATACACGTTCAGCAGCATGACACAAGTGACTAACATTTGTTGAAGCAAATTCTTGCTGACAGTTGGAGGCACAGGATTATGTAATGGGGAAAAAAAGACCATATGTGAGCATGTTTCTGAAAAATTGGATTTTCCTGTTAAACTATGATGGAAAATTGCTCCTGATCATGTGAAAAATGTATTCAACGCTGTCCTTGATTGGCGAGATGAATGGGCTAGGCAGAGCCTATCAAATCTACTGGTTGTTCTTCATGCTTGATTTTACATTTTTTTTTACTCTGTGCATGATTTGAGTGCCAAGGGGATGGAAGCTAGTTCAGGCATGCATTTTAAATGGTTCAGCCTGGTCAAGAGTTCCACTTGAGGTGCTTATTTATGCAGTCATCTGCACATTTTGAATCATCTAAATTTCAGTTCAATGTTAGTAACCTGGCCCAAACCTTTTATGCAACTTGGTATCATTAAACTCTGCTTTGATGCATTGCTTTGAAATCGCTGATTTGGATCATAACTTATTTATTTACTGGGGTTCTACTTTGAGGTTGAGTATCTCTCCAGCCGGTTGTGGATTTTTGTTATGTGGTTCTGGTTGATCATTTATGAAGCAATATTGCTAACTGCATGCAGTGCCAGTGCTCTGTATAGTCCTCCCCTGCCAAGTGAAAACTGAAGTTTTTTAGAAAAATGAAGGCTAGTAGAACAGTTTAAAGTGATTTCTAAAGTGTGTAAATTCAGACTGGTTTTTAATTATGCCAGCAATTCTGAAGCTTAAATATCAGCATATTCTTAACTTTTTAATCTGAACACTCAAGTTTAATTTGTCCAATACTTAGGACAGTACATAAATTAGATGCTCCTATCATAGTTCACTGAAGTGTTCTCTCATATTTTGTCCCATATATGGCTGTAACAATGTGGGAACTTATATCGATACTCTATCCAATGGAGTGTTTATAGTGGAAAAATGCCTGATGGGAAACATTTTGTTAACTTTGCATTTTTCAACTCGACAACGACACTGAATTTTTATCTTGTCTGTGCTTATCTATGATGACTCAGAGGAACCATGGAACCTACAATGGTAAGATTCCACATAGGCTAGTTTCTAATCCACTTGGTCTAAGATGTTATTGCACATCTCTGGAGATCCCAGTATATTAAAAGGAGTGGCAATTAACAATGGAAGCTGCTCCAACAAAAGAATGTTTCACATTCCTTATCCTGAAGCACAGCTGCACAACTGCTAAATAAGCTCCTTAAGCCTTTTTGTTAAAAAACGTAGATGTTTTTGGAACCTAGCCAGTCGAAGTAGCATCATTTTAGGATTGGAGAATGTTGGGTGCAAATGTCTAACTACGTACTTTTTAAAGAGTCAGCCGATTGCTTTCCCGGCCAGTGAAATTATCAATGCCCTGTCAAACTCCAGTTGGCTTTCTTTAAATAAATATAAGGAGAGGCATCAAAATGGAAGTGCAGAGAGGGCATACAGGATTGGCCTGAAGTTTCTCATTCGGACACTTCAGTAAAATGAATGCAGGAGTCGCTGAGGGAACCAGTGAAGTTGGACTCTCCATTCTGCACTTAAGTTCATTTGCAAGTTTTATTTAATCAAACCTTCAGGACTTTTTTTCCTAAAAACAGTAGTTTAACTTTGGCTGTGTATGGTATGACAGACTGTCTCGTAATATTTTTCTTTCTATTGTGGACTGAGACTTAAGATCTTGTAGACCAATTGCAGCAATCTAGAATTGATGATTTGAAACCATGCCTTTCAATTGTAGCTACTGTACAGCATGTTTGCAGACCCTGAATGGGCTGGCACATTTAATTGGAGCTCTTCAACGCATAGAATTTCCAGAGGAACTGGGGAAGAAAGCAGTGTGGTGATGGTTAATATCCTTTTTATTAAGGTGACATTTCATGTAATGATGTCACATTGAAATATGTTGTAACAATTTTTAAAAATATTTTTCCTATGCAAATGGATTACAAAATGTAAAAAAAACTGAAAGACAAAATGACAAGCTTGTTTATGCATTGTACAACTTAACGTGATATGGCAAAGTATTGCCATCACTACCTGTAATGTTTTTCTATACATGTATAATCCATAAAATGTACAATTCACAATATGTCAGATTAATAGTAAATTGTGATTTTAATTTTCTAGCTGTCTCTGGTTTATGACTGTTGGGGTTCTGTCTGGAAATTGAGTATTTGAGGACAAACTTTTGATTCCCTTAAAGCTGTTTAATTTGTATTTGTTGTAAAGTTTTGTGTGATCTGTGCCCTGTGGAAATATAATAAAATTCAAGAGTATCCTTTTTATTTGATTTGTAAAAGTGAAACTCTTTTAAAACTGGGAAGAAATATTTGTATCATCGATAGTCACAGGTGAGGTGCCGGAAGATTGGAGGTTGGCTAACGTGGTGCCACTGTTTTAAGAAGGGTGGTAAGGACAAGCCAGGGAACTATTGACCAGTGAGCCTGACGTTGGTGGTGGGCAAGTTGTTGGAGGGAATCCTGAGGGACAGGATGTACATGTATGTGGAAAGGCAAGGACTGATTCAGATAGTCAACGTGGCTTTGTGCGTGGGAAATCATGTCTCGCAAACTTGATTGAGTTTTTTGAAGAAGTAACAAAGAGGATTGATAAGGGCAGAGCAGTAGATGTGACCTATATGGACTTCAGTAAGGCGTTTGACAAGGTTCCCCATGGAACACTGATTAGCGAGGTTAGATCTCATGGAATACAGGGAGAACTAGCCATTTGGATACAGAACTGGCTCAAAGGTAAAAGACAGAGGGTGGTGATGTTTTTCATACTGTGCCACAAGGATCAGTGCTGGATCCTCTACTTTTCTGCATTTATATAAATGATTTGGATGTGAGCATAAAAGACATAATAAGTTTGCGGATGACATCAAAATTGGAGGTGTAGTGGACAGCGAAGAGGGTTACCTCAGATTACAACAGGATCTTGATCAGATGGGCAAATGGGCTGAGGAGTGGCAGAGGAAATTTAATTTAGATAAATGTGAGGTGCTGCATTTTGGGAAAGCAAATCTTAGCAGGACTTATACACTTAATGGTAAGGTCCTAGGGAGTGTTGCTGGACAAAGAGACCTTGGAGTGCAGGTTCATAACTCCTTGGAAGTAGAGTTGCAGGTAGATAGGATAGTGAAGGTGTTTGATAAGCTTTCCTTTATTGGTCAGTGTATTGCATACAGGAGTTGGGAAGTCAGGTTGCAGCTGCACAGGGCATTAGTTAGGCCACTGTTGGAATATTGCGTGCAATTCTGGTCTCCTTTCTATCGGAAAGATGTTGTGAAACTTGAAAGGGTTCAGAAAAGATTTACAAGGATGTTGCCAGGGTTGGAGGATTTGAGCTACAGGGAGAGGCTGAATGGGCTGGGGCTGTTTTCCCTGGAGTGTCAGAGGCTGAGGGGTGACCTTATAGAGGTTTATAAAATCATGAGAGGCGTGGATAGGGTAAGTAGACGAGGTCTTTTCCCTGAGATGGGGGAGTCCAGAACTAGAGGGCATAGTTTTCTGCATGCAATTGAGGTGGGGGGGGGGAGGAATTCTTTAAACTCCGTAGGTAATTTTCTTATTTGTTAATTTTGTGGGATGTTGGTGCTGCTGGCTGGGCCCAGCATTTATTAGCCAATCCCAGTTGCCCTTGAGGGGGTGATGGTAAGCTGCCTCCTTGAACCACTGCAGTCTGTGTGCTGTCGGTTGGCCAGCAATGTCTTTAGGGAGGGAATTCCAAGATTTTGACCCAGCAACACTGAAGGAATGGTGATATATTTCTAAGTCAAGATGAGTGGCTTGGGGAACTTGCAGGGGTTGTGTTCCAATGTATCTGCTGCCCCTTGTCCTTCAAGATGGGAGCGGTCGTGGGTTTGGAAGATGCTGTCCGAGGATCTTTAGTGAATGTCTGCAGTGCATCTTGTAGTTGGTACACACTGTTGCTACTGACCATTGGCAGTGGAGGGAGTGAATGTAAGGTCAATCAAGTGGACTGTTTTATCTTGGATGGTGTCAGGTTTCTTGAGTGTTGTTGGAGCTGCACCCATCCAGGTAATTGGAGAATATTCCATCACACCTGACTTGTGCCTTATAGATGGTGGACAGGTTTTGGGGAGTCAAGAGGGGAGTTACTTGCTGTAGTATTCTTAGCTTCTAGCCTGGCATTTGTGTGGTGTGAATGTTACTTGTCAGCCCAAGCTTGGATATTGTCCAGATCTTGTTGCATTTGAACGCTGACTGCTTCAGTATCTGAGGAGTGGTGAATGGTGTTGAACATTGTGCAACCATCAGTGAACTTCTGACCTTATGACAGAGGGAAGGTCATTGATGAAGCAGCTAAAGATGTTGGGCTTAGGACACTACCCTGAGGAACTCCTGCAGAAATGTCCTGGAGCTGAGATGACTGACCTCCAACAACCACAACCATCTTCCTATGTGCCAGGTATGACTCCAACCAGTGGAGAGTTTGCCCCCTGATACCCATTGATTCCAGGTTTGCCAGGGGTCCTTGATGCCACACTCGGCCGAATGCCGCCTTGATGTCAAGGGCTGTCCCTCTCCCCTCCCCTCTGGAGTTCAGCTCTTTTGTCCATGTTTGAACCAAGGCTGTAATGAGGTCAGGAGCTGAGTGACCCTGGTGGGACCCAAACTGGGTGTCACTGAGCAGGTTATTGCTGAGCAGGTGCTGCTTGATAGCACTGTTGGTGACACCTTCCATCACTTTCCTGATGATCGAGAGGAGACCGATGGGGCGGTAATTGGCCGGGTTGCTTTTTGGATACAGGACATACCTGGGCAATTTTCCACATTGTCAAGTAGATGCCAGTGTTATAACTGTACTGGAACAGCTTGGCTGGGGAAGCGGCAAGTTCTGGAGCACAAGTCTTTAGTACTATTGCCGGAATGTTGTCAGGGCCCATAGCCTTTGCAGTATCCAGTGTCTCCAACCGTTGCTGATATCACATGGAGTGAATCGGATTGGCTGAAGACTGGGATCTGTGATGCTGGGGATCACTGGAGGAGGCCGAGATGGATCATCCACTCAGCACTTCTGGCTGAGATGACTGACCTCCAACAACCACAACCATCTTCCTATGTGCCAGGTATGACTCCAACCAGTGGAGAGTTTGCCCCCTGATACCCATTGATTCCAGGTTTGCCAGGGGTCCTCCAGTGAGTTGTTTAATCGCCCACCACCATTCACCACTGGATGTGGCAGCACTGCAGAGCTTAGATCTGATCCAGTGATTGTGGGATCGCTTAGCTCTGTCTCTCACTTGCTGTTTGGTGTGCAAGTAATCCTAGGAGAAAGTGAGAGCTGAAGATCAGAGTCAAAAAGTGTGGCACTGGAAAAGCACAGCCGGTCAGGCAGTGTTAGAGGAGCTGGAGAGTTGATGTTTTGAGCATAAGCTCTTCATCCTGATGAAGGGCTTATGCTCAAAACGTAGACTCTCCTCCTCGGATGCTGTGCTTTTCCAGTGCCACACTTTTTGATGCAAGTAGACCTGTTTGGCTTCACCAGGTTAACATCTCACCTTCAGGAATGCCTAGTGCTGCTCCTGCCATGCCCTCCTGCACTCTCCATTGAACCAGGGTTGATCCCCTGGTTGATGGTAATGGTTGAGTGGGGGATATGTCGGGCCATGAGGTTACAGATTGGGCTGGAGTACAGTTCTGCTGCTGCTGATGGCCCACAGTGCCTCATGGATGCCCAGTCCTGAGTTGCTAGATCTGTTCGAAGTCTGTTCCATTTAGCACAGTGATAGTGCCACACAACATGATGGAGGGCATTCTCAATGTGAAGGTGGGACTTTGTCTCCACAAGGACTGTGTGGTGGTCACTCTTACCGATACTGTCATGGACAGATACGTCTGCAGCTGGCAGATTGGTAAGGATGAGGTCAAGTATGTCTTTCCCTCTTGTTGGTTCCCCCACCACCTGCCGCAGACCCAGGGTAGCAGCTATGTCCTTTAGGACCTGACCAGCTCGATCAGTAACACTGCTGCTGAGCCACTCTTGGTGGTGGACATTGAGATCCCCCACCCAGGGTACATTCTGTGACCTTGCCACCCTCAGTGCTTCCTCTAAGTGCTGTTCAATGTGGAGGAGTACTGATTCATCAGCTGAGGGAGGACAATACGTGGGAATCAGCAGGAGGGTTCCTTGCCCAAGTTTTACCTGAAGCCATGAGACGACTTGGGGTCCAGAGTCAATGCTGAGGACTCCCAGGGTAACTTCCTCCTGACTGTATCCCACTGTGCCCCCACCTCTGGGTCTGTGGTGCGACAGGATATATCCAGGATGATGATGATGGTGGTGGTGGTGTCTAAAACATTGTAAGGTATGATTCTGAGTGTATGACGATGTCAGGCTGTTGCTTGACTCATTTGGGCTAACTCTCTCAATATTGATCCTAGATCTCAGATATTATGAAAGAGGACTTGATGGGGTCAATGGGGTTGTTTCTGCCGTTGTCTTTTCCGGTGCTTATTGTCGATGCTAGGTGATCCGTCTGATTTCATTTCTTTTGAGACTTTAGCAATTGATACGACTGAATGGCTTGCTAGGGCAATTGGAGTCAACCACATTGGTTGTGGGGTCTGGAGTGGCAGGTGACGATGGCAATTTCCTTCTCTGAAGGACATTAATGATCCAGGTGGGCAATGGTTTCATGGTCATCGTTTGTTTTGTTGTTGAATTCAAATTCCACTATCTGCTGTGGCGGGATTTGAACCTGTCTCCCCAGAACATGACCTGGGTCTCCTGGATTAATAGCAATAATACCACTTGGCCATCACCTTTCCTGCCCACCAGGAGGTGGGATATTAATGACTTAAAATGGACTTTGAAAGTGAAATAAACCTTCAGGAGTGTGTGTAGAGCAGGGAATTGGGACTGACTGGATTACCATGCTGAGCTGATATGAGCTCAGTGGCCTTTATCCTATGCTATAAGGACTCTAGCTCTCTGCTCCCTTGGACACCTCACCAACTGTATCTTGCCAGCCATTTATTTTAACTTTGTTTTTTGTTAGAGAACTGGCTACCTATCACATAGAGTCAGAGTCTGGGTGTAGACTATCACGTTTTATGGGGCAACATTATTGAGTGCCTTAAACTATTTAATTGCTTTATTTTGACAGGAAGATTGGGAGGAAGAGCATAAAATAAAGTGTAGAATTCTAAAGGGGTGCAGCTGCAGTGAGGCACCGTGTATCTGTATAAATCTTTGAAGGTGAGATTGAGACTGTTGGTAAGACTTGCAGGAATCTGGAGTCAGTGCATCAGGGCATAGAGGATCTAAGCAAGGAAGTTATGATGAATATTTATAAGATATGGGTTTGGGTCAGCCAAATTATTGTCGCACAGTTCTGGGCACTGCTTTGAGGAGGGACGTGAAGATATCAGTGAGGGTGCAGAAGAGAGTGATTTCAGGGTGTATGTAGATCAGTGACGTTGAGACTTCTTCCAGAGAAGGTGGAGAGGAGACTCCATACTGATCCTCAAATCCTGAGAGGTCTGAGCAGGGCAGTGAGAAGCCTCTCCTATTAGTGTTAGGTTTGCGAACCACAAGTCACAGGTTCAAGGTAATTGGCAATAAAGAAGGTAATAGTGATGGTGGCCTGATTGGTCAAGATCTGGAATGCACTGCCTGGGAGTGTAGTGGAGGCTGATCCAACTGATGCAGTAATTGTTTTCTGAGTAGCAAGTGAGCAGGGTTACAGATAGAAGGCCGGGAGTGGTGGTTGGTCAGTTGCACCTTATGGGAGCCGTCACGGAGGTGATGGACCAGTTAGCACTGGACTGGGTGAATAGGTTTTGTGGTCCCTGTTTGGCGGCAGTTAACATTTTGGCTGATTGTAAAAGGAGAGTCGCCTGGGATTTGAGGAATGGAAGACGCTCACAAAAGTGATCCTGACCTCTTTGTGAGAGTAGTGTTTTTAGGGCTTTCTGTGTCAGCTTGTTTCATCAGGAGGTTACAGTCATTAGAAACTGTTTGAGGCTCAGCTAATTGAAGGATGGGGATTAGTTCAATTATTCAAATGTATACATATTCCTGCTGAGAGTTGGTAGAGGGACTGGGCATCAATGGTCAAAATGCAGTTTGAAGGTCTGCAAAATTCAGAAATATTAACGTTAGGAGATGACCGGTGAGAGAGAGAGTCACGAAGAGAGGAAATGTGTCCTGAGAGAAGGACCAAGCTGAAAACTGGTCTGCCAGACCAGTTCTGCTTCCCCATGTTTGGGACGGATGTCGAATGGGGTTGGGAATGAAGCAGAAAGGGGATAAAGTGATCAGATCAGTAGTCTGGTTAACCAGTGATTGTGTTCAGTAGCGCTGAAATGACCTAAGGGCTGATTTACAAAGCAAACAGCACCGGCTCATAAAGTCACCTTTCCAAGGAGAGTTAAATGGTTTCCGGGGTTGAGAGCAAGTGACTAATCTGTTTTGCATTAAGCCCTTAAGGTTGAAACCTGTTGAACGTTGTTGATATTGGCAGTGTTCACAAAGGTCACAAACACCCTCATCTCAAGGTTAAACACATTTCTCACAAATAGGACATGTTTGCAGCTGATCTTATCTGTTCTGCTATGACTGTATGAGAGACTGTATGCTTCACTTAATCTAACACCAGCAGTCCCTGCCAGCTCCTGGGACCACAGTTGACTGATGTTCAGTGACTGGAACTTCTTGAAAAACACCTTTGACACGTGCAATTTGAATGAAGGCCTTTGTGGTTAGAAAGATATCAAAGGATCTAAACTGAGGTTGATCATTTAGAAAGACTCGACAATTGTAGCTTGATCATTCTGCAGGTGAAATGTGTTTTGGGCTATTGTGAATATTTTTGTTTAATTCATAATTGAATTGTAAATGTTTTGAATCCTGTATCTGAAACCCATTCTTGGTGAATTTATTGCCTCTGGTAAGGTACAAGGAAAGCAACCAATTCATACATTAGCCATTATTCTAAGAATTAAAGTACAGCAGCAAAAAAGACCACATCTGGGGTATTAGCTGCAGTTCTGGTCCTTTTTATCAAAAAGGAACACTTGCCATAGACAGACTAGTGGAGAATCACCAGACCAATTCCAGAGAGAGAGAGAAAACTGGGCCTCTGTTCTCTGGTGTTTAGAAGAATTGAGGGGTAATCTCATAGAAACAGATAAAATTCTTAAAGGGATCAACAGAATAGGTTGAAAGAATAAATTTTAGCCAATCGCATCTGTACTGACCCTGGAAATTCTATATGCTGGAGGCCTGTGGGAGCTCAGTTATTAAATCTGTTCAAATCAGAGACTACCAGATTTTCAGTTACTGAGTGTGTTAAGATATGGGGATAATGTGGGAATATCGCATTCAGGCAGATGCTGAAATGGTGGGACATGTGAGAGAAACTGAATGGCCTACTGCTCTCCCTCTGTAGCTAAGTTCCTAAGTCAAATCCAGTCCTGCTCAGTCCACCTCTCCACAGCTGAAGTGCTTTAGAGTGTTTCCAGTAGTTAAAAGGTGCTACATCAAGAAGCTCAACACCATCCAGGACAAAGCAGCCGCTTGATTGGCCCCACACTCACAAACATCCCCTCCCTCCCCCCACCGACACTCAGTAACAGCAGTGTGTACCATCTACAAGATGCCCTGCAGAAACTCACCAAAGATCCTCAGGCAGCACCTTCCAAACCCACGACCACTTCCATCGAGAAGGACAAGGGCAGCAGATACATGGGAACACCACCCCCTGCAAGTTTCCCTCCGAGCCCCTCACCATCCTGGAAATATATCACCATTCCATCAGTGTTGCTGGGTCAAAATCCTGGAATTCACTCCCTCAGGGCATTGTGGGTCAACCCACAGCACATGGTCTGTAGTGGTTCAAGAAGGCAGCTCACCCCCACCTTCTCAAGGGGGCAACAAAAAATGGGGTAATGAATACTGCCTAGTTGGTGATGCCCACATCACCCAATGAATATATTCAAGGGTGGTGGGGGTGTGGCGTAAGTTTATCAGGATAGGTGTGACTATGTTGTTACAATCAGATCCGCCATGCTCTTACAGAATGGTGGAGCAGGATTGAGGAGCTGACTGGCTGAATCCATTTTTGTTTATCTTGAGGCTCTTTCATGTATTTGATCCACAAAATAGGAAAGGCCTTCAATTGTGTCCGGAATGTCTGTGTCCACTTTGCTCGGTTGCCTGCGGCAATGCTATTGGCCTGAGCATTTCAGTGGAAAGCAGTCATTCTGACAGCTCCCGGAGAAGAGACTGGCGGGATGGGCGTTTTAGCCCAGACACCTTTCTACAGTGAGTTTCCCCATACTCATTCAGTTATCAAACTTACACTCATTCACGCCTTAATTCACATTCCAGGGTTTGACACTCTGCACTTTTTCAGCTGGTCTTACTCAGCGGGTAGCGTATTCCCATTGAGGAGCTGAAGGTGGCTCCCGTTTATGTTTCAGTTGACAGGCTGATTTTTTTTTGTCATGTGAGTTGGTTTAAAGGAAATTCAAGTTCATGAGCATCTTAAAATTCTGTGGCTTTTTGCAAATGTTTGATAGATTTTAAATGAAGGTGTAGGGCCATAAGGATAGTACCAATAAGAGGGGAGTATGTAATTCCAGATCCAGTAGTGAGAGACAGGAGGTAGGGAGTTCCAGAGTTCCAAAGAGCAAGGCTGCTAAATGTACCAGGTTTACCAGCCTCCCACTAAAATGCCAGAAAGCCAGGTCCTGTTGTCTACTTGGCACAGTGCCCACTGGGAAGGGCATTTCTCACCAAAAGGCATGGCAGCTGAGCACTAACTGATTGGAGATGACTAGGTTGAGTGCGCACATAGAGGTTGAGAAATTGGGAGGGGCATGGATAGGGAAATAGACAAGGTCTTTTCCCTGTGGTGGGGGAGTCCGGAGCTAGAGGGTATAGGTTGAGGGTAAGAATGGGAAAGATATAATACCTAAGGGGCAACTTTTTCACCCAGAGGTTGGTGTGTGTATGGAATGAACTGCCAGAGAAAGTGGTGGAGGCTGGTACAATTGCAACATTTGAATGGATGGGGCACATGGATAGGAAAGGTTTCGAGGGATATAGGTCAAGCACTACAATGGGGCTAGTTCAGTTTAAGAAACCTAGATGAGTTGAGCTGAAAGGTCTGTTTCCATGCTGTACAGCTCTTTAGATTAGACTTACAGTGTGGAAACAGGCCCTTCGGCCCAACAAGTCCACACCGACCCGCCGAAGCGAAACCCACCCATACCCCTACATTACCCCTTACCTAACACTACGGGCAAATTTAGCATGGCCAATTCACCTGACCCGCACATCTTTGGACTGTGGGAGGAAACCGGAGCACCCGGAGGAAACCCACGCAGACACGGGGAGAACGTGCAAACTCCACACAGTCAGTCGCCTGAGTCGGGAATTGAACCCGGGTCTTCAGGCGCTGTGAGGCAGCAGTGCTAACCACTGTGCCACAGTAGTGCCCAGCACTCTCACTGCCAATCTGTCAGTGCCCATACCTCACAGTGCCCACTGCAACTCTTAATACCACTCAGCACTCCCTCATTCAACATACAACAGCAGCTCAGCTGCCCAGACATATCTCAGTGTCCATTCACTGAGCATGTGCAGAGTTGCTGGAAATGTCAAAAGGAGGATTGCAGCTCAGAGCAAACACAGGAGACACCTCCCAAAATCAAGAAACCACAGAAACCTTCAGGAGATGGGAGAAAGAGAAGGGGACTGGGCACTGGAGATAAGCAAAGGACCAACCCTGGCACAATAATGTTCCCTACCCTTTCCCAGTCCTGGGAGTGTTTGATGGGGGACAGTGTACAGGAAGCTATACTCTATCTAACCCCGTGCTGTCCCTGTCGCTGGGAGTGTTTGATGCGGGGGCGGGGGGGGGGGACAGTGTAGAGAGAGCTTTACTCTGTATCTAACTCCGTACTGTCCCTGTCCTGGGCGTGTTTGATGTGGGACAGTGTAAAGGGAGCTCTACTCTGTACCTAACCCCGTGCTATCCCTGTACTGGGTGGGACGAGTCTGTCACTGTACAACACTAGGGTATAATACTGGTGGAGACGGAGCTGTCACTGTACAACACTGGGGTATTGTTGGGGGCAGGTCTATCACTATACAACACGGGTACAGTACTGGTGGGGACGGAGCTGTCACTGTTGTGGTTCTGTTCGCCAAGCTGAGAATTTGTGTTGCAGACGTTTCGTCCCGTCTAGGTGACATCCTCAGTGCTTGGGAGTCTCCTGTGAAGCGCTCCTGTGATGTTTCCTCCAGCATTTATAGTGATTTGTACCTGCCGCTTCCGGTTGTCAGTTCCAGCTGTCACTGTATAACACTGGGGTACAGTGCTAGTGGAGACCGAGCTCTCACTGTACAACACTGGGGTGCAGTACTGGTGGGGACGGGTCTGTCACTGTACAACACTGGGGTACAGTACCGGTGGGGACAGGTCTGTCACTGTACTACACTGGGGTACAGTACCAGTGGGGACAGTTCTGTCACTGTGGAACACTGGGCTACAGTACTGGTGGGGACAGGTCTGTCACTGTGGAACACTGGGCTACAGTACCGGTGGGGACAGGTCTGTCCCTGTACAACACTGGGGTACAGTACCGGTGGGGACAGGCCTGTCACTGTACAACACTGGGGTACAGTACCGGTGGGGACAGGTCTGTCACTGTGGAACACTGGGCTACAGTACTGGTGGGGACAGGTCTGTCCCTGTACAACACTGGGGTACAGTACTGGTGGGGACAGGTCTGTCACTGTGGAACACTGGGGTACAGTACCGGTGGGGACAGGTCTGTCACTGTACAACACTGGGGTACAGTACCGGTGGGGACAGGTCTGTCACTGTGGAACACTGGGGTACAGTACCGGTGGGGACAGGTCTGTCACTGTACAACACTGGGGTAAAGTACCGGTGGGGACAGGTCTGTCACTGTACAACACTGGGGTAAAGTACCGGTGGGGACAGGTCTGTCACTGTACAACACTGGGGTAAAGTACTGGTGGGGACAGGTCTGTCACTGTGGAACACTGGGGTACAGTACTGGTGGGGACAGGTCTGTCACTGTGGAACACTGGGGTACAGTACCGGTGGGGACAGTTCTGTCCCTGTACAACACTGGGGTACAGTACCGGTGGGGACAGGTCTGTCCCTGTGGAACACTGGGGTACAGTACCGGTGGGGACAGGTCCGACAATAAATGTCCAACCTAAACTCAACAAACGGTGAATCTCCAGCGAATCTCAACAGTGACCTCTGCATTTTTAGCTGAAGGGATTTGAGCTCTCCCACAGTATCCGACTCCTCCTGAGGTGAATTGGCTTATGCTCTGGTGATGGTGTGGAGCGTTTTTTCTGTTCAGAAACTGCAAATGATTTAATGAGTGTTACTGGCAGTAAAAGTTTTGAACCAGGCCTGAAGTATCAGTTTTAAATTGATTTATTTTTGGCAGACAGTTTTAACAAGTCAAATGGAAGCGTGCTGATGAAGTGCTGCCCAACTGCTGCATGATTCAGCTTGTGACTTTGGATTTTACATTGGAACTGAGCGATTGTGTTCTATCGATCTGTAGAAGTGGAAAAATATATGCTTTTTAGAAAACTGTGGCAAGACGGAACAGAATGAGTGCTCATTGTTTTGTCTGCTTCATGTTGATCGGATCTGGAAGTCTCTGTCATCCCGGAGTGCTCTCTGGGATATTCCATCCCTCACTTACTCAGCACCAGCGTGTGGCTTGGACAGGTGGAAGTGACCAGGGCTTGGGAAATCGCTTCCTGTTTAGTTATGGGGTTATGTCTGTGAGGCACTGAACAGTTTGGACTGGTTTCCATTTCACCAGCTGTGCAGAGGGTTAAAGTGGGAATGTACAGTTTGTCGGTTTAATCTGCGCTTTCATCAGCCAGGGCTCACTGTTCGGCAGGTCTTCGAATTTGCCTCTCACTCCGAGAGGGTGTTGAGGAACTTGCTTTCTCCTGCCAAGGTTGTCAGCATGGAATTCATGTCAGCGACTGCCATGTTGGACCTTCCTGTTTGCAATGTCAGCGTGTTCCAGGGAGCCATAAGACAAGAGGATGCTTGAGAGGGGTTGTGGACAATGTTGGGACTTAAAGAGTCTGGTACCAAGGAAGGCTGCTGTCCCTCATCCAAAATTGCTCCAAAATCGATCTGCGTATTCGCCAGGTCCAAAGAGTCGAGGGTACTCGACATTAGGTTGGGTTCCATGCTGGGCATCATCGCCTGTGGCTGGAGGGTACAGTCGCTTGGTGGCAAATGCATTGGCACAGGGTTGCCCATTTGAGACTTCCCGTGTTGCTTGAGGTCGGAGAAGAACAAGTGACCACCTTGCAACTGCCCTTGGCGACAAGCTCCTGGAGCCAGGCAGCTTGGCTGAGCTGGGTTGGTGGGAGCGGCTGCTTTGTGAGCAGGGTTCGTATGGCTTGGAGCGAGCGGGTACTGGAGCTGCTGTGGGGGCTGAAGGCTGTGCTGTCTGCCTCGGAGCTTCTGTGCTGCAGGAGGGTGAGGCACCATCCTTGGACTGAAACACGGAGCTCCCGCACTGTCTGACATCTTTCCTTGGACTGCAGTTGGAGGACTTAACAAATTCGGCTGGCTTTGGCAATTGGTGTACCTTAAAGCCATGTGTGGTGGACTTTGAGTTTGGCAGCTGTTTGGAGAAGAGCTGTGCATAGTTGGGCATAGACTGATGTCTGACCTGTCCATATTGACGGGCATTGGTGTTTCCGCACTGGCACCCTTTGCCGGTTGGCCCCACATGAGGGCTTGCTGGGACTGGATGTAGTTCCTCACCATCATCTCCTTCACTTGTAGCATTGGTGTGTGGGCCCCAGTCCATCTGTCTTCCTCCAACGGGGGGCAGAGCTGCCTGATGCCCAAGGCTGCAGCAGAGTCTGGATGGCGCAAGTTGGCAGTCTGTTCCTGGCTCGCGCCATGTGGACTGGGCAGTGCATGTCTGGACTGATTGTAGTTCACTTGGGCTGCAAACAGCTGCTTTGGGTTTTGGTACGGGTTTAACATTAGCGCTGACTGCTGGAATGGCAAGGTAGGTTTCATTGGCTGCTGATACTCAGTGGGCATCCTCTGGTGTGCAGTCAACACATCCTGGGGATTCAGGGGCATGTCCAAATGATCCTGGCTGAGCATCATGGGGGTTTGGGATGACTGTGGGTTCAGGTGGACCTGCCTCAGGCACGGATTGGGATGGGAAAGGTTTTGCTGGACACTGCGGGTGTTAGGAATCTCAGCAATATCCATACTTCCTGTGCTTACCTCATTCCACTGGATGGGCATGTTGTTTGCCTCCAAACATTCCTGGTTCGGGAATGGTGTGTCGTATTGATTCATTGGACACTGACGGCCATTGTAGGGTTGGAGTGATGAGTTTCTGGCCATTAAGCCCTGGTTGAAAGAGCTCTGTGTGGCTTCCAGATTTCCGTTGGAGTTAGCGGAGAGATTCCGGCTGGGAAAATCCATGTCGCTGTGAGACCTGGGCGCTTGGTTGGGGTAAAGGTGATTTAAGGGAGCCATGTTAGCCTCTGGATAGTTACTATAGAGTGCCATGTCATCAGGTAACCCCAGGCTGGCTGGATGGGATGTATCCATAGCGAAGGTCTCCATGGCGACATTTTCAGTAATGCTGGGTGGCCGAGGCGAATGGATGTGCCCACAGAGGTTGGAGGTGGAACCTGAAGAATGCTGCAGTTGGCAGTGCCGCCTTGCAACTGGATGCATGTGGTGGAGATTGTGGAGCCGTGGCACTTTGGGCACCAACTGGGTCTCAACCATGGGTTTACTGATGCCAGGGATCTCAGGGGCTTTCAGCACCCCTGCCCCGTAGCCACAGGAGCCTCCTCCCCCACTGTTCGGGCACTCCAGCCCATCAGGTGGGAACAGGGCAAGGTTGGTGTGATCCCTGGCGTGTGTGGGCCTGGCGTTGATGCCCGTGTGTTCCACAGTCACTAATGGAGTGGGTGGTGGGCCACCAGTGGCAGCGGCATACTTGGTTTTGAGGTGGTATAGCTGCACTGGCGAGAGGTTGGGCAGGGCTGGGCAGGTGGCAGATGGTGCCATCTCGCCATATCTCTGCAAGGCATCAGGAGAGGTGGGAGGGTAGCCCACGGAGGATGCACCGTCATTAGCATGGCCCCCAAGCAGGGAGCTATCGCTGGACCGTCGACTGGGCAGGTAAGGAGTTACAACCGATGAGCGGCGGCTGACGGTGTAGGCGGAGCTGATGGTGCTGTTGGTGCTACCTCGCCGCTCCAGCAGGGGGCTCCAGCCCCCTGCTGTGTTCACGATCCGGTGACAAGGCAGAGTGGAGAGCTCACTCACAGAGCTTTGTCCGAGTGAACCTACAAGGCAGAAGACAGCACAGGTTACAGTACCCCCTTTCCACCAGAGAGGTACATGTGCACACTGCCCATGAGACACAGCGAGAGTGAGAATGTGGCACTCTCTGACCTGCCCTCTGCCCCTAAACCCATGCCCCTGACCCTTCACCCCAGCACCCTGCCTCCACCTCCTCACCTTGACCCCAACCCCTGATATCAGCCCCCTACTTCCTTGAGCCCTGACCCTAGCCCTGCCCCTTGACCACAGCACCTGACCCCAACCCGAACCCTGATGTCAGACCCTGCTCCTTGACCCCAGCCCCGCCCCCTGACCTCAGCTCCCTGCTCCTTGACCCCAGCACCCTGCCATGAGAACCAGGAGCAGGAGTAGGCCGTTGGGCCCTATTGAACCTGCTCCACCATTCAATACGATCACGGTGGATCTTCTTTGTGGCCTCAGCTCCATTAACCCGCCTGCTCACCGTAACCCTTAATCCCTTCACTGCTCAAAAATCTATCTCTTCCCACATTAAAACCATTCGATGAGGTAACCTCGACTGCTTCACGGGGCAGGGGAATTCCACAGATTCACAGCCCTCTGCATGAAGACATTCCTCCTCAACTCAGTCCGACATCTGCTCCCCCTCGTTTTGAGGCAAAGCCCCTTACTTCTAATTTCACCCATCAGTGGAAACAAGGCCCCCCCCGCTTTTATTTCCCTGCCCCCAGCCCCCTGCTCTCTGAGCCTGGCCCCCTGCGCCCCCATGTGTGCCCTCGTGCCCCCTTTGCTTACCGCTGCCTTGTATGGAGGGGAGCTTCAGCCCTCGCGCTGCAGCTGTGCCTTTCCGACTTTGCCTCAGTTTCCCGATTTTCAGGTTGGCCAGTCGCTGGAGTGCCGTGACATTCCTCCTCAGCCTGGCATCAGGCATCCGGGCCGTGGAGTCTACCGAGGCAGTGTCTTCGACGTTGGTCAGATCCTCAGAGCTGCCCCCACCGTTGGCATTCATCTCCACACCACTGTCATTGTTGTTGGCACTTCCTGGCAGAGAGCTTTCACTGCTGCTGGGCGAGTGGCCTCCAGGGCTACTCTCGAAGGTCTGAACGGCAAGGAAAGGAGCAGCTGGGTTTCTCTGCATTTCCCAGGAGTCGCCTGCTTTGTCCCCGTGCCAGGGCCCTACCCGGCTGCTTTAACCACAGGCCCAGCCTCACACAATACACACGTGGAAGGGTGGGGAGGTATGACCTGTGATGGCACAACCTCCCTCTCCTGTAGGTATCACCTGATGGGGTCAACTGCATCACCTGCCATCATGACCATCTGCCTGGCACAGTGCTAGGCACCAACTGTTCCGTGGTGCAACAGACTGGAATGCCAATGCATTGCACCAGTTTGAACATAGAAAGAACATCAAACAGTGCAGCACAGGAACAGACCCTTTTGCCCAAGATATTGTGCCAATCATGATGCCAATGTAAACTAATCCCTTCTGCCTGCCCTTGGTCCATATCCTTCTGTTCCTTGCATATTCATGAGCTTATCTAAATGTCCCTTCAATCTCCCGATAGTATCTGCCTCCCTCATCACCCGCGGCAACACATTCCACGCTCCTACCATACTCTGTGTTAAAAAACATGCCCCTCACATCTCCTTTCAATTTTCTGAAGGGTCACTGGACTCAAAACATTAACTCTGCTTTCTCTCCACTAATGCTGTCAAACCTGCTGAGCTTTTCCAGCAATTTCCATTTTTGACCTTTGAACTTACCCCCTCTCACCCTCAAGACATGCCCCTTAGTTTTAGACATTTCCATTCTGGAATAAATTTTCTGACCATCAACTCTATTAATTTTAACAACTTCTATCAAGTCTCCCCTCAGCCTCTGCCACTCCAGAGAAAACAACCTGAGTTTTTCCAGCCTCTCCTTATAGCTCATGTCCTCTAATCCAAGCAGCATCCTGGTAAACCCCTTCTGCAACCTCTCCAAACCTTCCACATCCTTTCTGTAATGTGGTGGCCAGAATTGAATGCAATACTCCAAGAGTAGCCTAACCAACATTTTATAAAGCTGCAACATGACATCTGACTCTTGTACCTAATTTCCCAACCAATAAAGGCAAGTATGCCATATGCCTCCTTTACTGCCCTACCTGGCCACTTTCAAGGAGCTATGGACTTGAACCCCAAGACCCCTCTGTCCATCAATGCTGTTCAGGGTCCTGCCATTAACCAGACACTTTTCCTTAACATTCCTCCCAAAGTGCAGCACCTCACACTTACCCAGATTAAACTCCATCTGCCATTTCTCCGCCCATCTCTGCAACTGATCTCTATCCTGCTGTATCCTTTGACACCTCCTGTACTATCCACAACTCCACCGATCTTTGTGTCATCTGCAAACTTATTAACCCACCCTCTACATTTTCATCCAAGTCATTTAGATATATCACTAACATTAGAGGTCCCAGTACGGATCCCTGTGGGGCATCACTAGTCATAGACCTCCAGCCTGGAAAACACCTTCTGCCACTACCCTCTGTCTTCTCTGGGCAAGCCAATTCTGAATCCAAATGGCCAAGTCACTGTGGATCCCATGGACCTTAATCTTCTGGATGAGCCTACCATGAGGGACCTTGTTGAAAGCCTTACTAAACTCCATGGAGACAACATCCACTGTTCTACCCTTATCGACCACCTTCATCACCCCCTCGAAAAATTCACTCAAGTTGAAGTGGAGAGGGGCACTGCCAATTCTGATGGGAGCCTGGCATGTCGGCAATCTGCTATGATCAATCACCAATGTCACTCCCATTGGCAGCTTCGAGACACCAGTAAGGAAGGAGTGTGGCAGCTGTGGGTGTGCCTGGCCTAGTGGGCGAAACATTCACCTCTAATTGAAAAGGCTTCAAGTCCCACAACAGGGCATGAGACACCCAGGCTGATCCTCCCGTGCTGCTCTGTTGGACTTTCGTGACACTGATGGCCATACCTGCCTGCTGTTTCAACCCAGTGTTTATCCCTCAATCAACCAAAACAGAGTTATGCAGATAATCAAAACTCCGAGTTAGCCACATTCACAAGAAGCATTAGCAGCATACAGATACCAGCCTATGATAAGGAGCAGAGATTAGGCCATTCAGCCCATCGAGTCTGCTCCGCCATTCAATCATGGCTGATAAGTTTCTCAGCCCCATTCTCCGTCTTTCTCCCCTTTATCCCCAAGAACAATCTCAGTCTTAAATATACTCAATGACACGGCCTCCACAGCCTTCTCTGGCAATGAGTTCCATAGATTCTCCACTCTCTGGCTGAAGAAGTTTCTCCTTATCTCCGTTCTAAAAGGTCTTCCCTTTACTCTAAGGCTGTGCCCTTGGGCCCTCATCTCTCCTACCAATGGGACCATCTTCCCAATGTCCGTTCTGTTGACAGGTGGCATCATTCCTGAAAAGTGGCCAATTCAAGTCAGATCCCAGACACTGTTGGGTATCCCATAGGACCACAGCCCAGAACAAGTCACCAGGAAGGGGTAACTTGTCCCGATGTGCAGTCACTTTCTCCCCAACAACAAACTGCCTGGAGCGATCTTTCCTGAGGTGCCTGAGTGACAAGCGTGGGCACCATCTCCCTCCACTTGCTGCCGTTGCACTGCATGCAAACATGCCGCTGATGGAGTGAGAGGAGAGCGTTTACCCTGGCACCAGCTGTACCCAAAATGGAATGCACATGAGCTCACATTCTTACCATGGTCGTGTCGGGCACCATGAATGTGTGCTGCAGGAAGTCTTTATTGGCAGCGTAGTTGCCTTCATCATGGGGAGCATCTCCATCCTGTCCTGGCAATGGTCTCGCTCCATCTTGCGCTGCGGATGGCCTGGCGTTGATGTCCCCACGCTGCTTCTTCGTTATGTGTGCCTCAGGTCCATGTACAGTCTTCACATGCTTTCGGAGTGAGCTGGGATCAGTGTACCGTTTGGTGCAGTATGGAATCTTACAGATATACGGTTTCTGTTGACCGAATGGACAAAATGATTAGCTCTTGGTCGGTGGAGGTGGGGGGAAGGGAAGGGAGGTGTGAAGGGATTTCCCAAACTGATGAGGATTTGAAGCGTGAGTCAGCTCTGAGCTGCTTCCTGGCAGAATTCGGGCTAGCTCAGTCAACTGTGTCACACACAGACAGGACCTGACAGCACACTGACACCCGAAGATTTTGCTTCGCTTTGGTTTGACGTTGTGATGCAGGGCTTAAGGAGATCTGGGCATTAGTTGGGATTCCACCTCATGGTTAACTAACCAAAATGGGAGAAACTCAGCAGGTCTGGCAGGATGTGTGGAGAGAGAAAGCAAGGTCATGTTTTGACTTCAAGTGAACCTTCTTCAGAATCTGAGGGTGTAGGAAAATAGGTTTGGGTTCTATTTTTGACCTGTTTTCCAGCTCCTTTCAGTTCAGAGTAAGAGTCACACTGGACTCAAAACTCTGTCCCTCTGCTCCAGAGGGCTGCGGATTGTTGGTGTTTGAGCACAATCATGCCAGATATGTTTAGATATAAAAGGAGACAGTGCAGGAAGTTGGGGTCAAAGGTCAGGCATGATCTTAGATTGGATTACCTGGAGTATGCAGACAAGTCCATGCCGACCCTCTGAAGAGTAACCCAACCAGACCCATTCCCCTAACCAACCAATGCAGCTAACACTATGGGCAATTTAGCATAGCCAATTCACCTGGCCTGCACATCTTTGTGACTGTGGGAGGAAACCCACACAGACACGGGGAGAATGGGAAAACTCCACACAGTTGCCCAAGGTAGGGATCGAACCCAGGTCACTGGCACTGTAAGGCAGCACTGCTAACCATGCGCCACCATGCCACCCCATCTTGTGGATTGACAGAGTACATCAAGGGGACATCTTGCCTACTCCTGCTTCTACTTCTTATTTCCTCATCAAAGGTTGATAACGTGTGTGAGTTCATTCATAGATCTTTCGACAACGCTCCCATTAATGGGAATAAAGTGCACAAAGCCCAGCTCAATGCAGTACAGCTTTGACAGAGTTGCCTAGTTTTGGGGAATTTGGCAGGTGAGGGAAGAGGCACTGTTCTGGTGCAGCGATGAACACTGAGGAAGTCAGCTACCAGCAGGCTGAAGACCAGAGGCTAAGTAGGTAAGTGACTGATCAGGTTTTTTCCTCCAAACTTACAGGGGAGTGTAAGCACAGTCTTAAATGTAAAAGGTTAAATGACTTTAAATACAGAGAATCCTGGATTGGAATTTCTCAAGGACAAGCTCTAGTTAAATGCAGCAAAACAAAGATGGTGGAGTTGCTAATGTGTTGCAGTCGTGGTGTGTTGGTGTTGCTGGACAGCAGTGTGTACCACAACATCCACATGTACAGGAAGTCTCTGCAGCTCCAGGAATGTCTGCTCTCAGCTGATAAGCTGGAGTCAATGAGCTTCCAACCCTGTGATACATGTCCGAGGGGAAAGTCATCCCGATACTTTGTGCTTGGAGATAGTCATGTGAGCAGGGGTTCTGGTGATGAGGGCAGGATGAGCAGCTTCAATGTTATTGCTTTAGAAGTATCGATGACTAAAAGTTCCAGCTCAGTATTTCTACACCATGCACTTGCCCAACCCCTGGAGATCACCCATCAGGTCAGATGCTAATTTGTGTCGGGCAGATCTGATCAGAGAGTGAATATGTGGCTCAGGTTGGCATGGGAGAAATGGCTTTTATCTGACAGGGCACTGGCACCAGCACTGCAGCAAGTCGGGACAGGCTTCACCTGACCTCCAATGGGACCAGTGTCCCAGTGAGTTGTCTAACTCAGGCCATAGAGAGTACTTTAGCCTGAATAGTGGGGAGTGGGAGGGAAGGATCAAAATTCAAAACGATTAGGGTGGCACAGTGGCACAGTGGTTAGCACTGTTGCCTCACAGCGCCAGGGACCTGGGTTCAATTCCCGCCTCAGGCGACTGACTGTGTGGAGTTTGCACGTTCTCCCCGTGTCTGCATGGGTTTGCTCCGGTTTCCTCCCACAGTCCAAAGATGTGCAGGTCAGCTGAATTGGCCATGCTAAATTGCCCGTAGTGTTAGGTAAGGGGTATATGTAAGGGTATGGGTGGGTTGCGCTTCGGCGGATCGGTGTGGACTTGTTGGGCCGAAGGGCCTGTTTTCACACTGTAAGTAAAAAAAAATCGTTAACAAGAAAGGACGAGAATTAATATCAGGATAGCACTTCAGCTAATGATAACCAGAGTGTGTCCAGAAGGCTGAGAGTGCGCAAACATAATAGTGTAGCAGGAAATATGGTCAAAGCAGTGACAAATAGACAAAAGCCAGAATTAAAGCTTCTTTATTTGAAGCATTAAGAACAAGGTGGTCAAACTGAGAACACAAATAATCTGATACTCATTATAGAGATCTGAGGGCAAAGTGATCAGTCTTAAGATTTGAATATTCAAAGGGGTTCTGGAAGGACAGGCAGCTCGTAAATAGAGATGGGGTTAGTTCTGATGATAAAGGGTGAGATCATTAGATCTTGGTTCGAAAGGTCAAGACTAGAATCAGATGTAAATCGTGTAAAATGGCAGCGTGCTGCTGTGCAGAGGGACCTGGGTGCCCTTGTGCATGAATCACTGAAGGTTGGTCTGCTGGTGTGACAGGTAATTAGGAAGGCAAATGGAATTTTGTCCTTGATTGGTAAAGGGATTGAGTTTAAAAGCAGGGAGGTTATGTTGCAGCTGTACAAGGTGCTGGTGAGACCACACCTGGAGTACTGTGTGCAGGTTTGGTCTCCTTACTTGAGAAAGGACGTGCTGGCGCTGGAGGGAGTGCAGAGGGGGTTCATGAGGTTGATTCCAGAGTTGAGGGGGTCGGCCATTGAGGAGAAACTGAGCAGGCTGGGATTATAGTCATTGGAATTTCGAAGAATGAGGAGGGATCTTAGAGAAACATATAAAATTATGAAGGGAATAAACAGGATAGAAGTGGAGAGGTTGTTTTCACTAGTGGGTGAAACCAGAAGTAGGGGCACAGCCTCAAAATGAAGGGGAGCAGATGTCAGACTGAGTTGAGGAGGAACTTCTTCACCCAAAGGGATGTGAATCTGTGGAATTCCCTGCCCAGTTAAGGATACAATGTTTTTAAGGCAACAGTAGAGAGACTTTTGAACAGTAAAGAAAGGTTATGGTGAGCGGGCGTGTAAGTGGAGTTGCGTCCACGATCTTACTGAATGGCGGGGCAGGCTCGATGGACAAGATGGCCTACTCCTGCTCCTGGTTCTTATGTTTGGATGGAGATGAAAAATAGAAATGGAAGGGAATCACTGTAGGAGTGGTTGATACATCCCAGACTGTATCTACACTCTAGAACAGAGTATACATCAAGGAATAATGGACGTTTGTAAGAAACATCCTGCAGTAATTGTGGGAGTTTTTAATTATAGTTTGTATGTATCAAATTGGTAAAATAGTTTTTAAGATTAGCTCACTATTTGCAATAGTTTCTGGGAACAATACATTCTGGAACCAACCAGGGAATAGGTGGGGATTAATTAATGACCTCATAGCTAAGGATCCTCAAGGTAAGAGTGATCATAACAGGAGAGATTTTCACATTCAGTTTGAGGATGAGGAATTTGGGTCTGAAACCTGTGTCTTAAACTTAAATATATTCCACTTTATGAGAAAGACATATCGTCTGGAGCTAACTCAGGAAATTGAGGATGGTGTCAAATTGAAAGATAGGATACATGACACCAGGGGTGGGGGCGGCGGTGGCTCAGTGGTTAGCACTGTTGCCTCACAGCTCCAAGGACCTGGGTTCAATTCCAGCCTTGGACAGACTGTCTGTGTGGAGTTTGCACACTCTCCCTGTGTCTGCGTGGGGGTGCTCCGGTTTCCTCCCACAGTCCAAAGATGTGCAGGTTAAGGTGAATTGGCCTTGCTTAATTTCCCATAGTGTTCAGGGATGTGCGGGTTAGGGTGGATTGGTTGGGATAAGGATAATAGGGTGGGGGAATGGGTCTGGGTGGGTTGCTCTTCAAAGGGTTGGTGTGGGCTTGTTGGGCTGGAGGGCCTGTTTCCACACTGTGGGGATTATACGGATTTTAGTGACAGATCAGTCGACTGGGAAAATCTTAGAAACCAGCAAAAGATATCTAAAACAAACAGTTTGGGTTTTAATTTAGAAGATGAGCATAAATAACTTGAAAGTGATATCACATGTAGACAGGGGGGTTAAGAAGGCATTGCCTTCATTGCTCGGTCCTTTGAGTGTAGGAGTTGGGACGTCATGTTGAGGTTGTAAAGGACATTGGTGAGGCCTCTTCTGGAGTACTGTGTCCAGTCCTGGTTGTCCTGCTTTAGGAAGGATATTATTAAGCTGGAGAGAGGTCAGAAGTGATTTACAAGGATGTTATTGGGACTGGAGGGTTTGTGTTATAAGGAGAGGCTGGATAGGCTGGGACTTTGGTGCCTTGCGTGTAGGAGTGACCTTATAGAGGTTTATAAAATCATGAGGGGCACAGATAAGGTGAACAGCCAAAGGTCTTTTCTCTCACGTGGGGGAGTTCAAAACTAGAGGGCACAATTTTAAGGTGAGAAGGGAAAGATTGAAAAGGGACCTGAGGGGTAACTTTTTCACGCAGAGGGTGGTGAATGAACTGCCAGAGGAAGGGGTAGATACAGTTACAGTTACAAAGACTTTTGGACAGGCACAAGAACAGGAAAGGTTTGGAGAGGAATGGACCAAATGCAGGCAAGTAGGGCTGGTTTAGTTTGAGGAACTTGGTTGGCATGGATGAGTTGGACCAAAGAGTCTGTTTCCACGCTGTATGACTCTGTGTTTAAAACCAGACAGTAAGGACTTCTCCAGTTATATCCAGAAGGAAGAGTTGCTAAAGTTACTGCTGACCCCTGAGAGAGTGAGACAAGGGAACCAATAATGAGATACAAGGAAAGGCAGACTTTGAACAAGGATTTTGTATCTGTCTTCATGGTAGTAAACACAAAAGGCATCCCAAGAACAATCGAAAATCAAGAGGGCAAAAGGAAGGGAGGGACTGCAAACAGTTACAGTGACGGAGAAAAACGATTGAGAAAATAAATGGGACTAAGGACTGACAATTCTCCTGGACCTGATGACTTGCACCCTCGGTTCTCAACAGAGGTGGTTGCAGAGATAATGGACGTATTTAGTTACCATCTTCCAAAATTTCCTGGATTCTGGAATGGTCCCAGCAGACTGGAAAACTGCAAATGTAACATCTCAAGAAAGGAGGGGGACAGAAAGCAAGAAGGTCTAAGCCAGTTAGTCTGACATCCATCGTTGGGAAAATACTGCAATCAGTTTTTATGGAAGTCGTAGAAAGACATTTTGAAAACCATGATGCAATCAGGCACAGTCAACATGATTTTACAGAAAGGGAATTGTATATGACACAAGTTTGTTAAGGCCAAATCAGGCTGAAAGGACTGACTGGAATTTTGTGACAAGGTAACAGGAAGGTTCATCAGGGTATTCCATTTGATGTGATGTACACAGACTTCCACACGTCTGTTTGATATAGTGCAGCACAAGAGATTTGTGAGTATAGTTGGACCCATGGAATAAAAGGGGCAGCAGCACTATCATGATGCGGCTCCTTTAACAAGGTTGGGTTGTTCTTGGTTTTTTAATCAAAAGTATTTAACGACAATGTCTGAGGGTGGAAGAGGTGACTTTGGGGGTTTTGCGGAAGGTGATTAAGTCCAAGCTGCTGGGATTAGCAGACAAGCTGGAGCTGGATCTGCCTCTGTCCGTGAGGAAAGGAGAGATCATTACAGCAAGAGCTCAGCATTGACATTTGCTGGAAACACCATCTGAATCTTTAGGTGTGGCTAACATTCAATTGAAAATGAAGCAACTTGAGGTAGAGGCAAAAGACAAGGGCAACAGAAATGAAACAGTTTGAAATGTGATTAAAAACAGAGGAAAGAGAGAGAGAGAAAAGGAGAGAGAGGGAATGAAGAAAGAAAGGGAGTTTGAACTTCATAAATTGGACAGGCACTTAGACAGGAAAGTCAGCTTAACAGGATGGAGGTGAAGGCTGAAGGTACGCTCAGTGAGGAAGAGAGGGAGGACGAGCAAACCCATGGCAGCCAAAGGCCTGGTGGGGATCTGTTTAAATATATTCAAGCAATGCCTCAATTTGATGAGAAGGATGTGGAAGTGTTTTGCATCTCATTTGAAAAGGTGGCTAAACAAATGTAGTGGCCGGTGACCATGTGGGTTTTGTTGATCTAAACAAAACTTGTAGGTAGAGCTAGTGAGGTATTCGCATCCCTATCAGAGGAGGTATCTGGGGAGGATGAGGAGATGAAGAAAGTCATCTTAAGTACATATGAGCTTGTGCCAGAAGCCGACAGACAATGTTTCAGGAATCTAAGGAGGGACTCTCATCAAACATACATTGAGTTTGAAAGAATCAAACAAAGTAATCTTGATTGGTGGATAAGGGCATGAAGAATAGAGCAAACCCATGACCCTCTTAGAGAGACAGTTATTTTGGAGGAGTTCAAAAATTCACTTTCTGAAGTAGTGAGAACAGAAAGTTAAAACAGCAAGATTAGCAGCTGAAACGGTTGATGGTTATGAGTTAGTCTATAATTCAAAGTTTGGCTTCCAACATCAATTTCAATCCATGGGGTAAAGAAATTGGGGAAAAGAGAAATCCTCATGCAGAAATAGAAAGGTAGATCTTGGTGAAGATCATAAGGATAACTTACCACAAGGTAAAAAAGAAACCCTTGAAAGGGAAAGAGAAGTTATAAAGCTCCAGTGTTTTCACTGCAATAAAGCAGGCCACATGAAATCACAGTGTTGGTGGGTAGGGAAAAGCACTGGGAAGACAGATGTAGGAAAACAGGATAAGCCAGTGAATTTTGTTGGCGTGGTAACAGAAAACTGCACCAGAATGTACAAGCTGGTCAGAGGTTAGTTAAGGAGGAAGTGCCAGATCTTCTAAAACCATTGACCTGCCAAGGTAAAGTTTACTCACATAGGCCAGGAGCAGCAGGTAAAGAGGTTATAATATTAAGAGACACAGGATCCTCTCAATCTGTGATGCTGAAAGATGAGGAGATATGTACCTCTGAAGGACTATTGCAACAAAAGGTGCTAATAATGGGAATTCACAGTGAGACAAGAATTATGTAAAGTGAGGTTAGAGTGTGCAGTGAAGAGTGGAGAAGTCCTGATCAGAGTACTGGACAAACTCTCAGCTCCAGCAATATAATTTGTCCTTGCTAACGATGTAGCTGGTTCACAGGTAGGAGTGCTGCCTACTGGGGTTGAAAAGCTAGTGGAACCTCAGGCAATGAAACAATTGCAGGACATATATCCTGGGATATTTCCTGCCTCTGTGGTAATGACATCACAAAGTCACCAGCTGAAACAGGAGAGATCAAAGAATACAGATAAGAAAGTTGAAGTGGAATTAGCAGAGACCCTGTCTGATCAGAGTTGAGACAAACCAGGAGCAGGGAGATGACACAGCAGATATCTTTAGCTCATAGAAATTAATTGATTTACAGCAGAAAGATGAAAATTTAAAACAATTGTATCAAAAGGCAGAGACAGAAAAATAATCCAAATGTATCCCTGAATATTATTATCTTAAAAATGATGTCTTAATGAGGAAATGGAGACCATCACATATTCAGGCCGATGAGACATGGACAGAAGTTCATTAAATCGTGTTACCAGTGGGTTTGTGAAAAGAGGAGCTGCGAGTGGTGCATGAGCTGCCACTAGGGGTCAGTCAGGAGCAAGAAAAACTCAAGCTCAAATAAAAACATTTTTACTGGCCTGGACTGCAGCCGGATGTAGTTGAATTTTGCCATACATGTGTCATACATGTCAGGTAATTGGAAAACCACAGGCAGTAATAAAACCCACACCTTTAATACCTATTCCTGCATTTGAGGAACCTTTTACAAGAGTCTTAACTGCTTATGTAGGACCCCTACCTCAAACAATCAGTGTTTGTTAACAATAATGCATGTGTCCACAAGATTTCCAGAAGCCGCAATATCACAGCTAAAAGGAGTGTAGAGGAATTACTCACATTTTTCACTAAGTATGGACTATCTACAGAGATACAATCAGATCAAGGGTCAAACTTCACATCGAAATTATTCACGGAAGTTATGGACAGCTTAGGAATAAAACAATTCAAATTTACTGGGTACCATCCAGAGTCGCAGGGAGCGCTAAAAAAGGAGGCACCAGACACTAAAGACCATGTTGGGGGCTTATAGTCATGACTAGCCAAAAGATTGGGATAAAGGAATTCCATTTTTATGTTTGTGATCAGCAATGCACCAAATGAATCAACCAAATTCAGTCCATTTGAATTGGTTTTGGGGCATGACGTGAGATGACCATTTCATGTAAAGGGTGACATGGTGCCCAGTGGTTAGCACTGCTGCCTCACATCGCCAGGGACCCGGATTCGATTCCAGCCTCGGACGACTGTGTGGAGTTTGCCATATTCTCCACGTGTCTGCATGGGTTTCCTCTGGGTACTCTAGTTTCCTCCCACATCCAAAGATCTGCAGGTTAGGTGAATTGGCCATGCTAAATTGCCCATAGTGTTCATGGATGTGTAGGTAAGGTGCATTAGTCATAGAGTCATAGAGATGTCCAGCATGGAAACAGACCCTTCGGTCCAACCCGTCTATGCCGACCAGATATCCCAACCCAAATCTAGTCCCACCTGCCAACATTTGGCCCATATCCCTCCAAACCCTTCCCATTCATATAACCTTCCAGATGCCTCTTAAATGTTGCAATTGTACCAACATCCACCACATCCTCTGGCAGCTCATTCCTTACACGTACCACCCTTAGGTCTCTTTTATATCTTTCCTCTCTCACCCTAAACCTATGCCCTCTTGTTCTGGACTCCCCGACCCCAGGGAAAAGACTTTGTCTATTTATCCTATCCATGCCCCTCATAATTTTGTAAACCTCTATAAGGTCACCCCTTAGCCTCCAACGCTCCAGGGAAAACAGCCCCAGTCTGTTCAGCCTCTCCCTGTAGCTCAAATCCTTCAACCCTGGCAACATCCTTGTAAATCATTTCTGAACCTTTTCAAGTTTCACAACGTTTTTCCAATAGGAAGGAGACCAGAATTGCACACAATATTCCAACAGTGGTCTAACCAATGTCCTGTACAGCCGCAACATGACCTCCCAACTCCTGTACTCAATACTCTGACCAATAAAGGAAAGCATACCAAACGCCTTCTTCACTATCCTACCTACCTGCAATTCTACTTTCAAGGAGCTATGAACCTGCACTAGAAGGTCTCTTTGTTCAGCAACACTCCTTAGGACCTTACCATTAAGTGTATAAGTCATGGGAAATATAGAATAATAGGGTAGGTGAATGGGTCTGGGTGGGATATTCTTCAGAGGGTCGGGGTGGACTTGTTGGGCCGAATGGCCTGTTTCTACACTGTCGGGATTCTTTGATCACTAAGATTGATTAAGGAGAAATTGGTAAGTTAGAATTCAGAGTCCACATATTTGGACTAATTGTCAGATTTTGGGGAACGATTAAATTGAGCAGTGGAGTTGGTTAGACAGCATTTAAAAGTATCACAGCATACAATGAAACAGGAAGCAGACAAGAAATCAAAAACTCACAATTTTTGCTCCCGATAAGGTGTTAGTGTTACTTCCAGTGATAGGTGAACCTTTAAAAGCAAGGTTTAGTGGACCTTATCAAGTCGAAAGGAAATTGAGTAAAGTGAAGTACTTGATAAGCACTCCAGACAGAAAGAAATCTCACAGAGTGTGTCATGTGAATATGCTCAAAAGGTATTTTGACAGGGAAGGAAGTCAAAAGGAGACTGTGTTATTGGTTCCCACACAGAGGGAAGCACCAAGTTCAGAAGATTCTGAATTTTTCAAATTACACTGGACAATGAGGAAGTTGTCAAAAATTTGGATAAATTTTTGAGTTACCTTTCAGCGAAAAATCAAAATAACCTGAAACAAGTATTACTATCACATGGGGAGATATGTGGAAATAAACTGGGAAGTACTAACCTAATTATGCATGACGTAGATATAAGAGATGCTGTTCTGATTAAGCAACATCCTTATCAGCATGACCCTCTAAAGTTGGCACATGTTCAGAAGGAGATTGAACACATGCTCCAAGATGACATAATCAAAGTGAGCTACAGTGACTGGAGCTCACCCATAGTAACGGTGCCAAAGCCAGATGCCACCCAACTGTTATGTGTGCACTCAATGCAGTTACAAAGACTGATGCATATCTGATTCTGTGTTTGGAAGACTGTGTTGAAAAAATGGAACAAGCAACTTATATTTCTAAGTTGGACTTGCTCAGAGGATACTGGCAGGTACCTTTGTCAGAAAGAGTGAAGACAATGTCAGCTTTCGTAACACCGAATGCACTGTATCTGTTTACAGTCATGCCGTTTGGTATGAAAAATGCTCCCGCCACATTTCAGAGACTAACCAATGAGGTCATTGCCAGATTACCCAATGAAAGTAAACTCCCGCATTCTTTCAAAGAAACAAACTTCATTCTTGCTTGCAATGACTTTACCTGATCTTGTTCATTCCGTTAACCAAAGTACATTCAAAGAAAGGTGTTAACTGTTTCATTCATTAATCGAACTACTATCAATACTGCAAGGAAACACGTTTCACAAACTAACAATGAATTAAACTACATTTTTGATTCAGTGAAAGGTGTTTCACTCATTTAATCAGTGAATCAAACTATATTCAGATATCAACTGAAACGAGTTTCACTCACTCATTCAATAATTTAATCTACATTCCTTGATTCAGTGAAATGACTTTCACACACTCATATATTGAATCAACCTACATTCTATATATAGATGACCTGGTGATTTTTAGTCACACATGAAAGGAACATTTGAACATTTACCACACTTGCTCAGTTGACTTCGGAAGGCAGTCTTGGTGGTAAACCTGGCTAAAAGGGAATTTGCCAAAGCCCAAGTCACCTTCCAGGGCCATGTTATTGGACATGGACAAATGGCCCCATGAGATGTAAAAACAAAGGTAATTGGGGAACTTTCCATACCAACGACAAAAAGTTCCTGGGGTTGAGTGTATTTTATCAAAAGTTTGTGCTGAATTTTAACAGTGTAGCTGCTTCAACCACTGTATTGCTAAAGAAAGGCAGGAAGTTTCAGTGGACAGCAGACTGTCAGAAGGCAGTTGACAGCCTGAAAGCTGTGTTAACCATTGCCCCGGTATTAGCCACAACTAATTACATAGCCATTCAAGGTGACTATCGACGTGAGCTGTGCGGGTGTCGGTGCGGTGATTGTGCAAGAAGATGATGAGAAGATAAGAAGACCTATCAAGTATTTCTCCAGGAAGTTGAACGTTCATCAGCAGAAATATTTGCCAGTTGAGAAGGACATTTTGAGCTTTGTGTTGGTGTTACAACATTTCAATGTTTATATTACCAGTAATATATCTGAGACAATCATATACACTGACCATAACCCACTGACGTTTGTAGAGAAATTTAAGGGCAAACATGCCAGCCTGTTTAGATGGAGCTTGTTACAGCCATTCAGTTTGAAAGTTGTGCATGTGGCAGGACGAGAAAACATGATTGCTGACACATTGTCGAGACTTGAATGAGAAACAGAGGCCTTCGGTGGCAGGAGTCAAACAGACTGAAGCAGAATGTAGTACTGCATGTCGCATGCTTATTGTCAATGTCATGTATATGGGTGTCATAGCTTACTAACAATTTAAGATGAAAGTGTTTTAAAATGAAGCCATCTTTGGATATTGATGGTTTGTTTTTTCAAGGAGGGAAGGTGTGATGACGCTGCTCCTTTCGCATGGTTATGCTGTCCTTTGTTTCTTTCAAAAGTGTCTGCTTGATTACTTCAAGAAGCTTTTAAGTTTTTAAATAAAAACCCTTGTCCAGTGAAAGAGGAGTGGCCAGTTCTCCCAGCTCAGCTTTTCTCTGGTCTGGTTTGGTTTCAGCAGTCTGGCTGTTCACTGAAAGCAGGCAGTCAGTTTGAGGTTGCTGATCCAAGAAACAGCTACATGGAAGAAGGGGTTCCATGCTGAGTCCCTCTGCCATCTCTCTCTCTCTCTCTCTCTCTCTCTCTCTCTCTCTCTCTCTCTCCCTCTCTCTCCTGTGAGACCCTGTGTTTGATTTTACCTTTTTGTGCCAAGGGGTGTTGATGGGGATTGTTGCAAGTATTTGGAACAGCATCATTAAGTTGGGATAATCTGTTGGGTTTTCTGAATGGTTAAGTTATTCTATATTCTGTTCTCTTTTGTTTGTGCTTCATTCAGTAATATTGCAAATAAATTCTGTTTTGTTTGAAACTAAGTGGTTTGACCAGCTGCATCCCTCCTGGAATATCCACTTTACACCTACTTAAAACAATGAGCAAAGTTAAGGTCTGGGCTACTTTCTTGAAATGTTTTGAGGGGGGGGGGTCTGGCCTGGTCCATAACAACATGGATCTGAATTTGACAGTGTTAGGAAACAGGAAGCAGTGGTAAAGGGTTAGTTTTCCAGACAGGAGGATCAGTGTTAGGAGCTCTCCTCTTCCCAATATATACCATTGAGCTAGACATTGGTGTACAGGGCATAACTGTGAAATTTTCAGATAATATAAAACTTAGGAGCATTGTAAAGTTTGAGGTGGTCTGACGGGGGATCTCCAAAAGGCTGGTGGAATGGGTAGACAAGCGCCAGCCTGTTCCCTGGGTGGGTTACAATAGTTGGTGCCCTATTTGATCCCCTGCCCTACCAAATGCCAATTACGCTCCCCCCACCCCCCCCCCAACCTCCCCGTTAACAATTTCCTGACTTGATATTTCTCTTCCCTGTTTCCCTAAAGTTAACCTTCACTCCTGTCGCTCTCCTGGTGCCACCCCTGTCACTGACTAACACTTAGTAGAAGATAATGACCAGGTAAACGATACACCGGTTGCATTTCGCAATGATTAACCAGGCCTTTACCTCATTGGAATGGGTCCTGTTTTGGTGCTTGGCACGATCGGAAGCATTCGAGAACGCCTTATTGCAGCCTTCATGCTCACAGATGTACGGTTTCTCTCCAGTGTGAGACCGCAGGTGGGTTTTCAAGTTCTCTAGCCTGGAGTAAGCTTTGCTGCAACTTTCAAACTGGAAGTATACATCAAGGCGAAGAATTGAAATGTTCATTGTATAAGTGACTTGTTTGTCAGCTGACAATCAACGTCAGCGATAACTCAATAGAAACTGGGACTTACAGTACATTTATGTGGCTTCTCTCCTGTGTGCCGCCTCATGTGAACCACAAGCATGTACTGGGCCTTAAACGGTCTCTGCTCCCTCGAACACTCTTGCCAATGGCAGACAAACTCCTTCCTCTCTCCATGAATGTGCTCATTGTTGATATGCTGTAAATGATAGACAGAGTCGCTGAGCCCCAGCCTTTGCTGCAGTCACATGACCTTGCCACCCCCAAGAGGCCCTCAATCAGAGTCTTATTGAACAACACAAGCACTGCACAACTTTAACCCAATCGGTATGACTTGCTTGGTAGTACAGAACTTACACACCACTCAAACAAGACCCAAAATCAAACCTTTCTGGCCTGCAGTTCTCAAGGCTGAGATACGAGAGACCAAATCTGGAAAGGGAACACCAATTTATACAGGATGAGAAGAGGCTGCTGATTGGTTGGATCACAGATGGCAATGGAGGTGTAACAGCAATGGTTCCCTGTCAATCTTAGTTATCTGATTAAACTCTGACCGGGTAGGCTCTGACTGGTCAGGGCATTGCCATGGGGAATGCAGCAGGGATTAGCATAACCCTTTCCTCACCGAAAAAACGCAGTAATGCATCACATTCCTTTTACCCACAGGGCTCTGTGTGTGAGCTTCCTGCATTCCAACTGCAGTGGGAGAATAGCGGGCACAGCGGTGGCTCAGTGGTTAGCACTGCTGCCTCACAGCACCAGGAACCCGAGTTCGATCCCACCCTCGAGCCACTATCTGTGTGGAGTTTGCACATTCTCCCTGTGTCTGTGTGGGTTTCCTCCGGGTGCTCCAGTTTCCTCCCACAGTCCAAAGATGTGCAGGTCAGGGTGGATTGGCCATGCTAAATTTCCCAGAGTGTATTAGTCAGAGGGGGGGTGGGTTGCTCTTCGGAGTCCTCAGTGAGGACTTGTTGGGCCTGTTTCCACACTGTAGGGAATCAAATCTAATCAGACAGAGCTGGTTTAAGTCTTTCAACAAGATGCTATTGTCAACTGGATGCTATTGTCATGAACACTGTACCAATTGGATAATTTAATAACGAACAATTCTGTGTGAGGCCAAGATAATGTTGCTATGAGGCTGCATCATCTAATACAGGAGTTAATGACAATGGAAAAGGAGGCCCAAAAACCAAATAGTAGGCCTCAAGAAAATCTTAAAATGAGCGCTCAAAAAGAAAATTGAGCCCTACTTCACACTTTTAAGGTATTCACCTTTGAGGTGATCTTTTGTGAGCAGGATGGTGATATAAATCAGCCGAAGAAATGCAGTGTGTCAAGTCAAAGAGATCAATCCAAATGCTGGAGCCCCACCCCAAGCTCACCTCAGCCTCTCCTCTGCTACCCTGGCATCAGTCAGCTGGCACATGCCCAGCTTTGAGATGCCCATCCTTCCCACACCAAGTGGAAAGTGAACATCGCACGACAGATAATCTTTTCCCCTCCCTCCACCACACATAAAGCAAAAATGCTCACATGAAATGCAATAAAAACAAACACGTTTTCAATGCCCTTGTGATTTACAACAGGGCCCTGAAGGTTCCAGAACATTCCTGGGGACTCGCCCCCTTCACAGATATTAAACACAATGTGTATTGAGTTACTCACGTGCACAAGTTGATCTTGAGCATCGAACTCTTTACTGCACCCTTCCCAGTGACAGTTTGTCTCATAGATGGCTGGCTCTTGTTTCCCATCATCCTTATCTCCATCCTCTCTTCCCAATAAAAGATCCTGTTAGAAATCATCGCTAAATGAGAACAGGGCGATAGTGGTTTCCATGGTAATTGCAAGGGCACGCCCTCTCCTGCTTATCTCCCATTATTTCTGCTTCTCTCTCTCTCTCACACACACTATAGCTTTGCTGTTTTCTTTTTCTCCAGTCAGTTTCTTTCATTCTCCTTCTCTCTCTTTTTTTTCTATCCCCCTCTCTCATTCACCTCTTTCCTCCGGTCTCTGTTGCCTTTGTATGGTGGTCCAGGTAGTGGGCCCTCAAACCACTTCTAAAGCTGTTCCCACTAACCGTTGGAATCTGACAGGATTTTAGGGGCTGAAGTGGAGTCAAACCTTGAGTTGGGTGGAATTGAGAGCATGTGGTTCTTTATGGGTCTGGGAATGACTGAGGATTTGAAGGACCTTGATGTGCACAAGTCCCTGAAGGCATCAGGACAGATGGACAAAGTGGTTAAGAAGGAATATGGGTCACTTGCCTTCACTAGCCGATGCATAGAGTTTAAGAGCAGGGAGGTGATGCTGGAACTGTATAGAACATTAGTTAGGCCACAGCTATGATACTGTGTGCAGTTCTGGACTCGCCATTATAGGAGGGATGTGATAGCACTGGAGAGGGGGCAGAGGAGATTTACCAGGACGTTGCCTGGGCTGGAGGGTTCAGTGATGAAAAGAGACTGGACAGACTGGAGCTGTTTTCCTTAATAGACAGGCAGGAAGTTGGAAGGACACAGCAAGCCAGGCAGTATCAGGAGGTGGAGAAGTTGACATTTCGGATGTAGCCCTCCTTCAGGACTGGAAGGGTGGGTGTGGGGGCAGAGCTGCAGATAAAGGGGGTGGGTGGGGTGGTGAAGTGGGGATGGGTGAGCTGAGAAGATTGAGGAGGGGGACATGATTGAGATGTATAAAAGAATGAGGGGTATAGATAGGATGGGCAGGAAGATACCTCTCCCCTTGATGGAGGGATCAATGACCAGAGGCAGAGATTTAGGATCAGGGTCAAGAGGTTTAGACGGGATGTGAAGAAAATCCTCTTCACCCAGAGAGGGAGTGGGGAATCTGGAACTCTCTGTCTGTTAAGGGTGGGAGAAGGATTTCGATGTGTCACTTGGGATGCCAAGGCACATAGGGGTACGAATCAAGTACTAGAAAATGGGACTTGAATAGTTAGGGGGTTGTTTAGGGCCAGTGTGCAGACTCAATGAGCTGAAGGGCCTTTTTCTGTGCTGTAGAATATGACTATGAGTCAAATCTGAGGAGCTGAGAGGATTTTGACCGTTAAATGACTGTCACTGTAACTATCAGAAGGCAGGATTATTGCTTATTTAACCTCAATGGGGTATCGCCCAGAGGATGTTGCTGATATGATAAGGATGACAGACTTCAGCAGCATGGAGAGATAGGAGAAGCTGAAATGGTTCTATGTTCAGGCTCTGTGAGAGAGTATGAAGAAGTGACTGATTGTTGTCACACGTACCGAGATACAGTGAAAAGTGGTGTTTTGCGTGTTAGATAGGCAGATCATACCATACAAGGTACATCAGGGGAGCAGAACAGAGTGTGACAGCCTCAGAGAAGCTGCAGAAAGAGAGAGAGATCAGAATTAACATTTCTGAGGTCCGGTTCAGATATTAATTCTAGGAATTGTTTCCACAGGCCGGAGACTCAAATGTCCCAGATTTAAGGATTTATACTCAAAAAGGACTACATCTGCAGGGAGAAAAGCAGAGGGGGTGCAATATGTGGGTTAGCTCTGTCAACAATGGAAGGCCTGAAATGTTTTCTCTCTCTCCACCAATGCTGCCAGACCTGCTGAGTGTCTCCAGGAGGCTCTGTTCCCATTTCTGCTAACTCATGTTCCTAACATCCCGGAGACATTCACCCAGGAGATAGTGGGAGGATAAACACAAACAGACAACGTCGGCAGCTCTGGCAGCATCTGCAGAGAGGGAAAAAAACAAGAGTACACGGTTCGAGTCCAGCAACAGGGCAAGTGGTTTCATACCGTCGAGGGAAATAAAATGAGGAGAGAGAAGTGAAACAGACGATTTGATAGATTTAGCGGTGAACAGAGGCTGGATATAAGCTCGGGTTGTTTAATTTGGAGCAGGGAAGGCTGAGGGGGGACCTGCTAGAGGTGTGTGAGATGATGAGGGGCATGAACAGGGAGGAATAGGTGAAGGGTCAGTCACAAGGGGATACAATTTTAAGGTGAAAGGCAGGAGTTCTAGAGGAGATTTAAGGTAAGACATTTTCTTCCAGAGAGTGGAGGGGGTCTGCGAGGGGAGCTGAGGTGAGAAACCTTGCAACCTTTAAAAAGTACTTGGGTGAGCGCTTGATGTGTCTTAACATGCAAGGCTATGGGTCTTGTGAAGGAAGGTGGGACTAGTGTAGGTAAGTCAGCACAGACTCGATGGCCCTCTTCTGGGCTGTCTGACTTTATGATGATGGTGAACCAGAGCAAAAGGCCTACTGTAAAGTAATAAGGAGGTGATGACATTGAAGGGTAGGTCTTGACGTGAGTGCGAAGAACAGAAAATCAGTCAGCTCTCCTCAGAGCAAATGCAAAACATGGGTGGGGTTTAATCAAAATGGAGGGCAGAGTACTGTCCGAGCTTCCTGAGTTTCTCCAGCGCTTCCTGTTTGTCACTTTGCTTCACTGGGAGAAACCATGTGCACAGGCAGCATGAGGGGAGTCGCTTTCGGAGGGATCCACTTGAGAGGGTGCCTGCCCAGGAAGACAGCTGGCTCAGAGTGTTGGTGAGGAAGCCAGGTACAACTCTGATCAGGCTGCCTTTCGAATCAGCCTGGAGCTGGGACAAGTGATGGATTTAAAGTGGTGCGCAAACAAAGCCAGTGTGAAATCTTTTTTTGCCCCTCTCGGCGAGGGTCTGGAATGCACAGCCTGGAAACGGCTGGCTCAGTGGGCGCATTCACAAGGACATGGATGGTTACTTGAATGAAAATAGCTCGCAGGGACATGGGGAAAAGGCAGAAGATTAGATAATGGAACTGGTGCAGGCACAACGGACTTCACTGGAACCATGATTCACTTTTTTGTGGATAGAAGGGATATGGGGAGATTGCAGGAGATTGGCACGAGATAGGACAGTCACTGCAGGTTGATAGGCTGAATGGCCTCCTCATGCACTATAATAATCGTGTGATTCTTTGAAAGTAACATCTTAACCATTAGATCTTTCTCAAGATTGAAGAAATCTCAGATTACAACAAGACCTTGGCCAGATGGGCCAATGGTCTGAGGAGTGGCAGATGGAGTTTAATTCAGATAAATGCGAGGTGCTGCATTTTGGGAAAACAAATCTTAGCAGGACTTATACACTTAATGGTAAGGTCCTAGGGAGTGTTGCTGAACAAAGAGACCTTGGAGTGCAGGTTCATAGCTCCTTGAAAGTGGAGTCGCAGGTAGATAGGATAGTGAAGAAGGTGTTTGGTATGCTTTCCTTTATTGATCAGAGTACTGAGTACAGGAGTTGGGAAGTCATGTTGCGGCTGTACAGGACATTGGTTATATTGGAATATTCGTGTGTAATTCTGGTCTCCCTCCTGTAGGAAAGGTGTTGTGAAACTTGAAAAGGTTCAGAAAAGATTTATAGGAAGTTGACAGGATTGGAGGGTTTGAGCTATAGGGAGAGGCTGAACAGGCTGGGGCTGTTTTTCCTGGAGCGTCGGAGGCTGAGGGGTGACGTTATAAAATTATGAGGGGCATGGATAGGATAAATTATCAAGGTCTTTTCCCTGGGGTCGGGGAGTCCAGAACTAGAGGGCATAAGTTTAGGGTGAGAGGGGAAAGATATAAAAGGAACCGAAGGGACAACTTTTTCATACAGAAGGTGGTACGTGTATGGAATGAGCTGCCAGAGGATGTGGTGGAGGCTGGTACAATTGCAACATTTAAGAGGCATCTGGATGGGTATATGAATAGGAAGGGTTTGGAGGGATATGGGCTGGGGGCTGACAGGTGGGACTAAATTGGGTTGGGATATCTGGTTGGCATGGAAGGGTTGGACCGAAGAGTGTGTTTCCGTGCTGTACATCTCTGATTCTATGACTCTAAATGCTTAAGAGAGCCAGGGTGAGCAGCATGATGTCCAGTTCGTGACAAAACGAGGGTCTCACCCATCCCATCCAGCCCCAGGCTCTCGTGTGACAATGCTGGGGGCTACAATCCTGGGTTATGAAGCTGAGGAAACGTTCACGACATTTGTGACCCTGAGTGGATAGGAGTTGCGAGCTCAACAGCTTCTGCAATGCCAGCTCTCCCTGCGAGCCATGTGTGTGGCAGCATTGTGTCGACACCTCTCTGTCAGCCCAGGAACTGCAGCACTGTAAGGCCGCCATTATATAACCCCTCGTTCAACCTGTGCTCGTGTGGCGGTCCAGACTGCGGTGGGAGCGAGATTGTGTTCACCCACAGCATTCAGACCTGGAAACAATCACTTTGGACTCGGCACCTTGAGAGAAGACAGTCGACAGAAGGGTCGAGAGCGTGACGCTGGAAAAGCACAGCAGGTCAGACAGCAACTGAGGAGCAGGAGAGTTGGTGTTTCGGGCATAAGCCCTTCATCAGGAATGAGGCTTGTGGGCCAGGGGGCTGAGGGATAAATGGGAGAGGGGGTGGGGCTGGGGGGGGGAGCGGGGGGAAGGTAGATGGGAAGGCAATAGGTAAATGAAGGTGGGGGTAAAGGTGCTAGGTCGGAGAGGAGGGTGGAGCAGATAGGTGGGAAGGATGATGGACAGGTAGGACAGGTCATGAGGGTGCTGAGCTGGAGGGTTGGGACTGTGGTAAGGTGGGGGGAGGGGAAATGAGGAAACTGATGAAATCCACACTGATCCCATGTAGTTGCAGGATCCCAAAGCAGAAGATGAGGCGTACTTCCTCCAGGGTTTGGCAATGGAGGCCCAGGACCTGCATGTCCTTGGGGGAGTGAGAGGGGGAGTTGAAGTGTTCAGCCACAGAGCGGTGCGGTGGTGGTGGAGTCAACAGAAGTGGGCAAGTGACAGAAATGAAACTCCAGGCAGTCATTTACCTGTGTGCCTGTCGAAGCAGGGCTGGACACATCTCCTTCTGATCTCTCTTCCAGATACCTGGCATTGATGGGGTCCAGTGAGCTGCTGATTGATGGCTCAGCCTTCATTAAGGATTGAGATGAAACATTAGTGCTGACATGTCAACTCAGACTCTGCTGTGTAACTGCCACAATGTACCTTCCAAGCGAAGGTGAGGTACCTCAAGCCAACGTACATCAACAGAGCAACAACTGGTAATAAGCTATCATCGCGCGGGGAGTGCAAGTGGGTGTAAGGGGTACCTACTTTCTATCCTGGCATCTGGACAGCTCCCTGTGATTATAATTCCACCCAGGGAGTCCATCTCTCTCACAATTACTTTGGCCAATTTTTCCTCATACTACACAACACAGAATCCCTACAATGCAGACAGAGGCCATTTGGCCCATCACATCTACACTGACTCTTCAAAGAGTATGCTGACCGGGCCCATAACCCTGTTACCATGGCTAATCCACTGAGCCCACACATCCCTGGTCACTGTGGGTAATTTAACATGGCCAATCTACCCTAACCTGCACATCCCTGGGCACTATGGGTAATTTAACATGGCCAATCCACCCTAACCTGCACATCCCTGGGCACTATGGGTAATTTAACATGGCCAATCCACCCTAACCTGCATATCCCTGGGCATTTTGGGTAATTTAACATGGCCCATCCACCCTAACCTGCACATCTCTGGGCACTATGGGTAATTTAACATGGCCAATCCACCCTAACCTGCACATCCCTGGGCATTTTGGGTAATTTAGCATGGCCAATCCACCCTAACCTGCACATCTTTGGACTGTGGGAGGAAACCGGAGCACCCGGAGGAAACCTATGCAAACTCCACACAGACAGTGGCCCGAGGGTGGGATCGAACTCGGGTCCCTGGTGCTGTGAGGCAGCAGTGCTAGCCACTGAGCCACCACTGTGCCCGCTATTATCCCACTGCAGTTGGAATGCAGGGTGAAGACGCCGGATTATATGCAGCTTCCTCTCTGCCATACCTGGAAGGGTTTGGAAAGCTGGAGCGGTTGTGAGTGTGTCAGGAGCGTGACTCCACTGGGCTGCTGGGAACTGCAAGGCACTGAGGATTGGCTGCTCCCAAATGTGGTGGCCGGGCCCTTTGGCTGAATGGGGAACTGCTGGTGCTTGGAGCACGGTGTCAGAGGATGAGGAAATCCACACGTCGGGCTATAATTCAAAAACCAGTCAGTCAGACAATGGCTGGCCTGTCATGAACTCAGCTGACCAGCACCATCTCCTCAGCAACGAATTCCCCCCAATGCCCCTCCCTGTGCACGATCACATCACGGCGGAATGCGGCCTCTCCGAACCCACAGCCTGCTCTGCTCCCCTGTGCACAGCTCACAGCATCAGTTGATTAGCCTTCGTCAGAGAACGGAACCATTCAAGAATTTGGCGGTAAGGCTTTCCTGTCAGCGAAACGAATCGACAAAGCTGACCCGGGAAAAGCTGTTTATTCTGCTCAAGGGGAGTGGTTTTCATTGAAAGCAGTTCAGGTGAACTAGCAATGACCGACTACAGAAGCTGAGTAAACTAGCTCAAAGGGTGACTTGCTATGTTTCTGGGCAGATGGGGCTGTGTGGTTTAGGTCAGAAGGTAGGGTTAGTATCGACCCCGATGTATTGGGTATATCATACTTTCCCCAGCTCTTGCTATTTTCAGGTTCTCCCAGCTAGTAGGCGGAGGAAATGTTTCATGTTTGCGAAAGGCCTCACCTGATGCCTGTGACAGATAAGTGGCCATACGACCCATTGGTTGTTGAGCTGCAGTGAGAGTTATTGATAAAGGCCACGAGAGAGTTAGGCGATGTCCTGATCATGGTGTGAAGATCGAGGCTGTTGTCGGAGAGGGGCGAGATGGAAGAGGTCCACTTTCTGTTCACCTTCAGCATGTTCCGGGGGCTTGAGAATCGGGAACCGAACCCTGGAGCACAAATAAAAATCAAACTGAGGCATGTGGAATCTGCCCACCTGTCCACGTTCTCCTTCCACACTGCCCCTCAATGAAAGAAAAGCGCGGTACTCTGAGAAACTGGTCATATCTTGACAAATTTAGAGGGAGTGAAGATCGTTTCATCAAAAAATGCAGAACGGAATTCAGTAGATTGTATAGAAGACTGCGGTTGGGAATTTCTTCATCAGTACACCTCTTTAAGTTATTAAACTGCACTAAACTGCCAAATATAGACAGAGAGACAGTAAGGGGCTGTAGGTGCTGGAAGTCAGAGTCAATAGATGTGGAGCTGGAAGAGCACAGCAGGCCAGACAGCATCCGAGGAGCAGGAAAATCAACGTTTCAGGCCAGAACCCTTTGTCAGGATGAGACAGACTTTGCATTTTGACAGAGATAATTTGGTGGATAAACGCTAACTGCTTGAATCAATATCAGAAGCATGAAAACAATTCCTTGGAAAGCATTCTTTTCCTGCACTCATGGCCTGAATGGGGCAAGCAGAAAAATGCAGGATACAGATCCCAGGAGACAGTACAATCGAATTTATAATGAAGAGAAATGAAAACAGAAATGCTTTTGACAATCTGAAGGTGTGAAGAGAATTTGGGAGTTATAAGAAGAGAATGAATCCTTTAAGAACCCAGAGTATGGTCAATTGATGTTTTTAAGTTTCAAAATGCATCATGCACCGTCCCAAACCATATAAGTGAAGGTTTGCTGAAGACCAGCAGGGCTGCTCTCTCACTAGAGTGGTGGTTTCACCTGAGGGTCACCACACCTCGGGTAAAGGGAGAGGTTGAGAAGGCAACTCTTTCATGGCAACACCAGCTGGTGTGGGGATTGAGCCCATGCTGTTGGCATCGCTCTGCATTTGCAAACCAGTGTTTCAGCCCTAAACAACACAGCATTCCAAACTAAACACAAAATGGAAGATTCAAAGGAAGAAGACAGAGATACGGATCAAAGTATTTGGTCAGAAGAAATTTCAGTGCAGTGGCGAAGTGATGACAATACAACTAATTCAATTCAATTCCATGAATGTGTTGGTGCCAGTATCTGTTAACTAGGCATTGTTAGTCAGTGGATGCACATTGACAGTGTGAAGAATAGACTGGCCAAAACACTACCTAGACTCCAAGTACTAAAGGTTCAAACAAGGTGAAGGAATTTGTCAATCCCACCAGAATCAGGCTTATAGATGATAACACTCTAATATCTTTCAAAAGAGTGGGTCACTCCTTGTGTAAGAGCCAGGATCAATCATTCTATGAGCATGGATGGAGGGAAATACCTTTCTCATGATGTCAGCCATCGATGAAGACAGTGAAGCTATGGACATGGAAAATGATAAAGCTACAGGTAGTTCTTCTATAACACAATGGCAGTGTTCTTGTGCAACCCCTTGTTATAGAAAAATCGGGCTCTAGAAATAACGCTTGAAGTGTTGGCGATGTCATCACGTTATAGCCAACACACGTTGTAAAAGTTCGCACTTTAGAAACAACGTCCCCAATTTGTCAATAGTGTTACGGCGACTTTGCGTTGATGAAATGTGCATTACAATGGAACAGCCTGTACTGTATTTGGGAAAATCTGTGAATTTCTTTAATGGCACATTGGATCTCCACTGAAGAAATTAAAGAAGTCTTTTTGACATCGGTGGGTGGCGTGGGGGGGGGGTGGGTGTAGAAATATAGAAGACAAAATGTCAATTGTGTTAGAATTACACAGGCAGTCACTCATCTGTCATCCACAAGGTTAACAATTTGAGTAAAAAATGTAGTAATAAAGAACAAAGAATATGATAAGAGATCACATATTTTTCCTTTTGGACTATGAAACAGATAATGGAAATTGGACACTGTTAGATAGCTAACAAGGACCAGGAGATCTCTTTCCCCTTCAACCTTCAACAACCCTTTCATGACTCAGTCCTTTGAGTGTAGGAGCTGGGGACGTCATGTTGAGGTTATACAGGACGTAGGTGAGGCCTCTTCTGGAGTACTGTGTCTAGTTCTGGTCGCCCTGTTACAGGAAGGATATTACTAAGTTGGAGAGGATTCAGAAGAGTTTAACCAGGATGTTGCCGGGAATGGAAGGCTTGAGTTAGGAGGCGAGGCTGGAGAGGCAGGGACGTTGGAATGTAGGAGGTTGAGGGATGACTTTGTAGAGGTTTATAAAATCATGAGGGGCATGGGTAAAGTGAATGACAAGGCTCTTTTCCTTAGGGTGGGGGAATCCAAAAGCTGGAGGGCATATTTTTAAGGTGAGAGGAGAAGGATTTAAAAAGGACCTAAGGAGCAACTTTTTTACACAGATTGGTTCATGTGTGGAATGAACTGCCAGAGAAGGTGATAGAGGCAGGTACAGGTACAACATTGAAAAGACATTTGGATGGGTATATGAATAGGAAAGGTTTGGAGGGATATGGGCCAGCGCAGGCAGGTGGGTCTAGTTTAGTGTGGAGCTATGGTTGGACCAAAGGGTCTGTTTCTATGCTGCATGATTCTCTGTCTCTATAACTTGAAGATCAAGTGGGATTGTGTAGTATGTGGTTTAGCTGTAAAAGAATATGTTACTCTTCAGCACAGTGAGATGCGTACATGATGAGACACAGTCACATCAGGACTCTCTAAGTGAAGGAACAACTGCCTCTTGATAGCCTTTGGATTGGTCTGGCTGCAGTTTGTTATAGACCTGAGTACAGAACAACCCGAGACATCCAGAAGCCAGCAAACAGGGAATGTCTGTCTGTTTTCTCTCTCTCTCTCTCTCTCTCTCTTCTCTGTGTGAGTGAAAAGACAAAGACATCTCAGAGAGTCAAAAGGCAATTGTAGTACAAGAAAACTCCTAGGTCCACCCAGTCAACCACTGAATCATTGATCGGCCATCGCTCTTCAGACAGTATTGTGCTACAATGCCAAAGGGACAGTGAGAAATAACTCTTCACTTTGTCGTCTGGGCTTTTGGTCAACAGAAATTGTTCTCCCTGCCCATAATATTTGTGTCCAAGTTCAGTTTTTGTCTGTCTTATTTAAAGTGTGTTTGTTTGTCTGCTTGTCTGTCATTTTTTACAGAGTAAGCATTTTTACTCTAAGAACTATTTTCCTGTTGATGTTGAAACCTGGTGTGAGTTAGTCTTGACTTACATATAGTACATCAGTCAAGAGCAAGTTGACCATCTTGGTGGTTTAATTGGGGTATTTTGTCATCTGTGGAACAGTGGGGTTTGACTGTTAGTGCACTCTTGCCAATTGAGTAAGATGGACTTTGCGGACAGTAAATTTGCCCTTAGCGAAGGACTTCAACCAGGTCATGGCCAGGATATCAAGATGATGATAAAGACACTTGCATTGTGAGTATCTTCATACCAGATAGCAACAAGTGCTTGGCAATGTCAAGGAATAAAGGGAGCTATGGAGCTCTGAGGGAGGAGCTGGCCAAAGTTCAATGGTGCAATACCTTAGCAGGGATGACTGTGGAGGAACAATGGCAGATATTTCTGTGTATAATGCAGAAGTTGCAGGATCAGTTCATTCCTAAAAGGAAGAAAGATCCCAGGAGGAGGCATGGGCGGCCGTGGCTGACAAGGGAAGTTAAGAAACATATAAAGTTAAAAGAGAAAAAGTATAACATAGCAAGGATAAGTGGGAAAACAGAGGACTTGGAAGCTTTTAAAGAACAACAGAGGATTACTAAGAAGGAAATACGTAGAGGAAAAATGAGGTACGAAGGTAAACTGGCCAATAATATAAAGTAGGATAGTAAAAGCTTTTTTAATTATGTGCAAGGCAAAAAAATGGTTAGGACTAAAATTGGGCCCTTAAAGACGGAAACAGGGGAATATATTACAGGGAACAAAGAAATGGCAGAAGAATTAAATGGGTGCTTCAGGTCTGTGTTCACTGGGGAAGACACAAGCAATCTCCGTGAGGTAACAGTGGCTGAAGGACCTGAACTTAAGGGAATTTATATTTGCCAGGAATTGGTGTTGGAGAGACTGTTAGGTCTGAAGGTTGATAAGTCCCTGGGGCCTGATGGTCTACATCCCAGGGTACTGAAGGAGGTGGCTCGGGAAATCGTGAATGCGTTGGTGATTATTTTCCAGAGTTCGATAGATTCAGGATCGGTTCCTGAGGATTGGAGGGTGGCTAATGTTATACCACTTTTTAAGAAAGGTGAGAGAGAGAAAGCAGGAAATTATAGACCAGTTAGTCTGACCTCAGTGGTGGGAAAGATGCTGGAGTCTATTATAAAGGATGAAATTACAACACATCTGGATAGTAGTAACAGGACAGGACAGAGTCAGCATGGATTTATGAAGGGGACATCATGCTTGACTAATCTTCTTGAAGTTTTTGAGGATGTAACTCTGAAGATGGATGAGGGAGATCCAGTAGATGTAGTGTACCTAGACTTTCAGAAAGCTTTTGATAAAGTCCCACATAGGAGGTTAGTGAGTAAACTCAGGGCACATGGTATTGGGGGAAAAGTACTAGATTGGATTGAAAATTGGTTGGCTGATAGGAAACAAAAGGTAGTGATAAACGGCTCCATTCCGGAATGGCAGGCAGTGACCAGTGGGGTACTGCAGGGATCCGTGCTGGGACCGCAGCTTTTTACAATATATGTTAATGATATAGAAGATGGTATCAGCAATAACATTAGCAAATTTGCTGATGATACAAAGCTGGGTGGCAGGGTGAAATGTGAGGAGGATGTTAGGAGATTACAGGGTGACCTGGACAAGTTAGGTGAGTGGGCAGATGCATGGCAGATGCAGTTTAATGTGGATAAATGTATGGTTATCCACTTTGGTGGCAAGAACAGGAAGGCAGAATATTACCTCAATGGAATTAATTTAGGTAAAGGGGCAGTACAGAGGGATCTGGGTGTTCTTGTACACCAGTCAATGAAGGCAAGCATGCAGGTACAGCAGGTAGTGAAGAAGACTAATAGCATGCTGGCCTTCATAACAAGAGGGATTGAGTATAGAAGCAAAGAGGTGCTTCTGCAGCCGTACAGGGCCCTGGTGAGACCACACCTGGAGTACTGTGTGCAGTCTCCAAATTTGAGGAAAGACATTCTGGCTATTGAGGGAGTGCAGCGTAGGTTCATGAGGTCAATTCCTGGAATGGAGGGAGTACCTTACACTGAAAGACTGAAGCGACTGGGCTTGTATACCCTTGAGTTTAGAAGACTGAGAGGGGATCTGATTGAGACATATAAGATTATGAAAGGATTGGACACTCTGACAGCAGGAAACATGTTTCCGCTGATGGGTGAGTGCCGAACCAGAGGACACAGCTTAAAAATACGGGGTAGACCATTTAGGACAGAGATAAGGAGAAACTTCTTCACCCAGAGAGTGGTGGCTGTGTGGAATGCTCTGCCCCAGAGGGCAGTGGAGGCCCAGTCTCTGGATTCATTTAAGAAAGAATTGGATAGAGCTCTCAAAGATAGTGGAATCAAGGGTTATGGAGATAAGTCAGGAAGCGGATACTGATTAGGAATGATCAGCCATGATCATATTGAATGGCAGTGCAGGCTTGAAGGGCTGAATGGCCTACTCCTGCACCTATTTGTCTATTGTCTATTGTCAATTGAAGTAAAAGCTGCATTTCTGCAGGGACATCAGCTCAAGAAGGAGGTGCTCCAGAAGAGGCACCAAACACAATGGGATCACTCTGGACATTAAATAACTGTGTCCAGCCTAAATAATGCCTCCAGGGTTTGGTACTGCTCAGTAAGGGCCTGTCTTATTAAAATTGGGTTATCTTCAGTTAAAAGCAGACCCTGCCATGTTTTACTAGCACCATAAAAACAACTTTCAAAGTCTCTAGTTTCAGACAGGCTTATACAGCTGTACAGCATGGAAACAGACCCTTCGGTCCATCTCATCCATGCTGACCTAATCTAGTCCTCTTTGCCAACACTTGGCCCATATCCCTCCAAACCCTTCCTATTCATGTACCTATCCAGATGCCTTTTAAATGTTCTAATTGTAGAACGTCGAACATAGAATAGTGCAGCACAGAAACTGGCCCTTCAGCCCACATTGTTGTGCTGAACATGATGCCCTTCTGCCTACCCTTGCTCCCTCTCCCTCCATCCCTTGCATATTGGTGTGTTTATCTAAAAGTCCCTTAAATGCCCCTAGCGTATTTGTCTCCACCACCATCCCTGGCAGTGTGCTCCACACTCCTGCCACTCTCTGTGTAAAAAAACATGTCCCTCACATCTCCTTTGCACTTTCCCCCTCTCCCCCTAGTTTTAGACATTTCAACTCTGGGAAAAAGATTCTGACCGTCAACCCGATCTATCTAACTCTTAATTTTATAGACTTTGCCACTCCACAGAAAACAACCTGAGATTCTCTATGATGAGGATATGCCAGTGTTGGACTGGGGTGTACAAAGTTAAAAATCACATAACATCAGGTTATAATCCAACAGGTTTATTTGGAAACACTAGCTTTTGGAGCACTGCTGGTGGTTGTGGAGCAGGATCATAGGACCCAGAATTTATAGTAAAAGATCATATATTCCCACCCCCTCACCGACTGGATAGGAACAAGACGTCGAGAAGCCCCAATGTGAAAGGCCGCTTGCTCCTCTGGACTGCAGTGTTACTCACGCACCCTCTTAGCGCCATCTCTGCATTGTCTTGCCTTGCCCATTTGTAACAGACTCAATGCCAGCCAGTCTATCGTGGTTAGGCACCGGTCAGGGGGACGGACATGGCGCTTGATGTCACTATGCTATGCCAGTTTTATACTAACACCATGTGCCAGTGTCTGGTACAGAGGGCACAATGAGTGAGCTTCAACCAGATGGCCAGCTCTTGAAGTTGGAGGGGTGCAAAGTGTTTTGTTACATCAAGAAAGATGCCCTTCAGTCAGGAGGTCCTGGCACAGTCAGTCAAGAGGAACGGTCTAATGTCATATAAGATGAAGAGCAGCAGGAGGCCATTCGGCCCATCAACTGCTCTCATTGAATGGCTGATCGGATCATCCTCATGTCCACTTTCCTGCTTTGTCCCCATAACCCTCCATTCCCCTTCCTGATTAAACATCTCTCAGCCTTGAATATACTCAATGACCCAGCCTCGACAGCCCTCTGCGGGAAAGCATTCCACAGGTTCACTGCCTTCCGAGAGAAGGAATTCCTCCTCATCTCCGTTTTCACTGGGTGTCTCTGGTCGAGGGCCTTGTTTTTCCATGCAGAGGTCACTGACCTCTCGTTCCACCATTTGGTGCTCCCTACAGATGGCTGACACTGCATTGCCATGGGTGGGCAGGCTGCTGGAGGCTGCTGTTGTGTCTTCCCTAGGCCAGTTCAGGGGGAGTAAATGGCGCCCTCTGCAACACTCCCCGACCAGCCTGGACCTCCAGCCCCCTGCCCACAAAGTGGACCACCTGCTCACCCTTCTTTGTCATGGCAAATGTCACTAACAGAGCAGGGCGGCTCTGGATGGCCAGCGCTTCACCGGGTACACGCCAGCGTCGGTGCCAGGAATGGTGGTACGCTCCCATGGAATCCAGGCAGTGGCGAGTGGGGGCATCATGCTAGCATCAGATGAGAGGGGCGCTATAGGCAGGCAGTTGATACAGCATGTTTGCAATGATAGCGCAAGAAAACTCAGTCATGGAGAGCAACTCTCCCTGAAACTCAACAAAAATGACACTTCCACAAAAAGGGCTGGCACGGTGGCTCAGTGGTTAGCACTGCTGCCTCACGGTCCCAGGTTCAATTCTAGCCTCGGACGGCTGTCTGTGTGGAGTTTGCACATTCTCCCCCGCGTCTGTGTTGGTTTCCTCCGGGTGCTCTGGTTTCCTCCCATGGTCCAAAGGTGTGCAGGTTAGGGTGGATTGGCCGTTCTAAATTACCCATAGTGTACTGGCTAGGTGGGTTAGCCATAGCAAATGCAGGGATGGGGCATTGGGTGTGCATTTGATGGGCCGAGTAGCCCGCATCCACACTGTCGGGATTCTATGAAAAAGACTAGAGATTCAACTAAGTGCTTTTAGTGAAGATCTGAGTGATGAGTTCTCAAATGCAGGAGGGTTCATCATTTTACTTTGTGGGAGACAGAGGTAAATGATCCGAAGAGCAGTAACAAATACCTGAGCAGCAGACATTTTGCTTTGCAAAAATATTGGGAAAATTCCTACGAAAAGGGTTCAGTGGCAATAGCCATTGAGCATCACGTCAATAGTAAGGCATCATGGGAAAATCTACAGTAGACAGAACGCAGAAATGAGAAAAGACTGAGCACCACTACAGATGCTGGGAGAGCAGAGAAATCTCCAAATTAAAACAAGTGGGTAAGCAGCAGTCAGCTCACAGACTGATTTCAAAAGAAAGGAGCGCATGCAAAGAAGCTTCCAGAAATACTGGAATAGGAAGGCTGAAACTTGAAGGTGCTATGGAAAAGCCCAGAGGTGGCCATCAGCGCTGCTTCACAATTGATTTCATCCACAAAGGCCTCAAGGTTTTGGGGTGGCAGTGACTTTGGGACATGGAGGTGGAATGTTGTGGTTCTGCACTGGCAGGCCATTGGACAGCACAGGGTTAGATACAGAGTAAAGCTCCCTCTACACTGTCCCCCATCAAACACTCCCAGGACAGGGACAGCACGGGGTTAGACACAGAGTAAAGCTCCCTCTACACTGTCTCCCATCAAACACTCCCAGGTACAGGGACAGCACAGGGTTAGACACAGAGTAAAGCTCCCTCTACACTGTCTCCCATCAAACACTCCCAGGACAGGGACAGCACGGGGTTAGACACAGAGTAAAGCTCCCTCTACACTGTCCCCCATTAAACGCTCCCAGGACAGGGACAGCATGGGGTCAGACAGAGAGTAAAGCTCCCTCTACACTGTCCCCCATCAAACACTCCCAGGACAGGGACAGCACAGAGTTAGATACAGTGTAAAGCTCCCTCTACACTGTCCCACCATCAAACACTCCCAGGATAGGGACCTCGCTAGGTTAGATACAGAGTAAAGCTCTCTCTACACTGTCCCAGGATAGGGATAGCACAGGGTTAGATACAGAGTAAAGCTCCCTCTACACTGTCCGTAATCAAACATTCCTGGGACAGGGACAGCACAGGGTTAGATACAGTGTAAAGCTCCCTCTACATTGTCCCGCCATCAAACACTCCCAGGATAGGGACCTCGCTGGGTTAGATACAGAGTAAAACTCCCTCTACACCTTCCCCCATCAAACACTCCCAGGGACAGGGACAGCACAGGGTTAGATACAGAGCAAAGCTCTCTCTACACCATCCCCCATCAAACACTCCCAGGGACAGGGACAGCACAGGGTTAAATACAGAGTAAAGCTCCCTCTACACTGTCCACCATCAAACACTCCCAGGACAGGGACAGCACAGGGTTAGATACAGTGTAAAGCTCCCTCTACACTGTCCCGCCATCAAACACTCCCAGGATAGGGACCTCGCTTGGTTAGATACAGAGTAAAGCTCTCTCTACACTGTCCCAGGATAGGGACAGCATGGGGTTAGATACAAAATAAAGCTCCTTCTACACTGTCCTCATCAAACACTCCCAGGACTGGGACAGAACGGGATTAGATACAGAGTAAAGCTCTCTCTACACCATTCCCCATCAAACACTCCCAGGGACAGGGACAGCACAGGGTTAGATACAGAGTAAAGCTCCCTCTACACTGTCTCCATCAAACACTCCCAGGACAGGGACAGCACGGGGTTAAATACAGAGAAATGCTCCCTCTACACCGTCTACCATCAAACACTCCCAGGGACAGGGACGGCACAGGGTTAGATACAGAGTAAAGCTCCCTCTACACTGTCCCCCATCAAACACTCCCAGGGACAGGGACAGCATGGGGTTAGATACAGAGTAAAACTCCCTCTACACTGTCCCCTCCATCAAACACTCCCAGGGCAGGGACAGCATGGGGTTAGATACAGAGTAAAGCTCTCTCTACACTGTCCCCCATTAAACACTCCCAGGACAGGGACAGCACGGGGTTAGATGCAGAGTAAAGCTCCCTCTACACTGTCCCCCATCAAACACTCCCAGGGACAGGGACAGGGACAGCACAGGGTTAGATACAGAGTAAAGCTCCCTCTACACTGCCCCCATCAAACACTCCCAGGACAGGAACAGCACAGGGTTAGATACAGAGTAAAGCTCCCTCTACACTGTCTCCATCAAACACTTCCAGGACAGGGACAGCACGGGGTTAGATACAGAGTAAAGCTCCCTCTACACTGTCCCCCCATCAAACACTCCCAGGACAGGGACAGCACGGGGTTAGATACAGAGTAAAGCTCCCTCTACACTGTCCCCATCAAACACTCCCAGGACAGGGACAGCATGGGGTTAGATACAGAGTAAAGCTCCCTCTACACTGTCCCCATCAAACACTCCCAGGACAGGGACAGCACGGGGTTAGATACAGAGTAAAGCTCCCTCTACACTGTCCCCATCAAACACTCCCAGGCCAGGGACAGTACAGGGTTAGATACAGTGTAAAGCTCCCTCTACACTGTCCCGCCATCAAACACTCCCAGGATAGGGACCTCGCTTGGTTAGATACAGAGTAAAGCTCTCTCTACACTGTCCCAGGATAGGGACAGCATGGGGTTAGATACAAAATAAAGCTCCTTCTACACTGTCCTCATCAAACACTCCCAGGACTGGGACAGAACGGGATTAGATACAGAGTAAAGCTCTCTCTACACCATTCCCCATCAAACACTCCCAGGGACAGGGACAGCACAGGGTTAGATACAGAGTAAAGCTCCCTCTACACTGTCTCCATCAAACACTCCCAGGACAGGGACAGCACGGGGTTAAATACAGAGAAATGCTCCCTCTACACCGTCTACCATCAAACACTCCCAGGGACAGGGACGGCACAGGGTTAGATACAGAGTAAAGCTCCCTCTACACTGTCCCCCATCAAACACTCCCAGGGACAGGGACAGCATGGGGTTAGATACAGAGTAAAACTCCCTCTACACTGTCCCCTCCATCAAACACTCCCAGGGCAGGGACAGCATGGGGTTAGATACAGAGTAAAGCTCTCTCTACACTGTCCCCCATTAAACACTCCCAGGACAGGGACAGCATGGGGTTAGATGCAGAGTAAAGCTCCCTCTACACTGTCCCCCATCAAACACTCCCAGGGACAGGGACAGGGACAGCACAGGGTTAGATACAGAGTAAAGCTCCCTCTACACTGCCCCCATCAAACACTCCCAGGACAGGAACAGCACAGGGTTAGATACAGAGTAAAGCTCCCTCTACACTGTCTCCATCAAACACTTCCAGGACAGGGACAGCACGGGGTTAGATACAGAGTAAAGCTCCCTCTACACTGTCCCCCCATCAAACACTCCCAGGACAGGGACAGCACGGGGTTAGATACAGAGTAAAGCTCCCTCTACACTGTCCCCATCAAACACTCCCAGGACAGGGACAGCATGGGGTTAGATACAGAGTAAAGCTCCCTCTACACTGTCCCCATCAAACACTCCCAGGACAGGGACAGCACGGGGTTAGATACAGAGTAAAGCTCCCTCTACACTGTCCCCATCAAACACTCCCAGGCCAGGGACAGTACAGGGTTAGATACAGAGTAAAGCTCCCTCTACACTGTCTCCCCATCAAACACTCCCAGGACAGGGACAGTACAGGGTGAGATGAAATTCTTGTGGCAAGATAGAAGTCAGACACTATGAAAGGTAGCTGTGGTATGAACTTTGCCACCTTTGACTGTACCCGTAATGAAGATATCTGCTGTTCAACGGCTGTGAAAAATGTTATCATGACAGTCAGCCCTTTCAGTAAAGTGAGCTGATAAATGGGCATTGGGAAGGGAAGAGGTATCGGTGAATGAAATGTGTACTGACCCTCTGTTGATGCCAGCCCACGGGGCACTGTGTTGGAGTGGCACTGGCCTGGGTCTGGGACTTGGCTCTGGAGTTGCTGCATGCCACTGAACCCTGGCTGAGTGCCTCTGGCCTGGTTCAGGGGAGGAGCCATGCTGAGGAGGGAGACATCCGAGAAAACGGGACCCTCAGAGCGAGCAGGTCTGAATGAGAAAGAACAGCAGTTATAACCAGCGACAAACCCATTCACAACGCAAAACGAAAAAGCTGCATGTCCTCGCCGTGTTGGCCATGTTCTCAGTGTGTTGGCCATCGCTCACATGTTCTCAGTGTGTTGGCCATCGCTCACATGTTCTCAGCGTGTTGGCCAAAGCTCACATGTTCTCAGCGTGTTGACCATCAGTCGCATGTTCTCAGCATGTTGGCCATCGGTCACATGTTCTCAGCATGTTGGCCATCGGTCACATGTTCTCAGCGTGTTGGCCATCGCTCACATGTTCTCAGCGTGTTGGCCATCACTCACATGTTCTCAGTGTGTTGGCCATCGGTCGCATGTTCTCAGCGTGTTGGCCATCACTCACATGTTCTCAGTGTGTTGGCCATTGGTTGCATGTTCTCAGCGAGTTGGCCATTGGTCGCATGTTCTCAGCGTGTTGGCCATCACTCACATGTTCTCAGTGTGTTGGCTATTGGTCGCATGTTCTCAGCATGTTGGCCATCGCTCACATGTTCTCAGTGTGTTGGCCATTGGTCACATGTTCTCAGCGAGTTGGCCATTGGTCGCATGTTCTCAGCGAGTTGGCCATCACTCACATGTTCTCAGTGTGTTGGCCATCGCTCACATGTTCTCAGTGTGCTGGCCATTGGTCGCATGTTCTCAGCGAGTTGGCCATCACTCACATGTTCTCAGTGTGTTGGCCATTGGTCGCATGTTCTCAGCGTGTTGGCCATCGCCCACATGTTCTCAGTGTGTTGGCCATTGGTCGCATGTTCTCAGTGTGTTGGCCATTGGTCGCATGTTCTCAGCATGTTGGCCATTGGTCGCATGTTCTCAGCGTGTTGGCCATCGCTCACATGTTCTCAGTGTGTTGGCCATTGCTCACATGTTCTCAGTGTGTTGGCCATTGGTCGCATGTTCTCAGCATGTTGGCCATTGGTCGCATGTTCTCAGCGTGTTGGCCATCGCTCACATGATCTCAGCGTGTTGGCCATCGGTTGCATGGTCTCAGCATGTTGGACATCATTCCCTCTGAGCAGACACACTTGCGCAGTCAATTTGCGCGCTTTGCATTCAAGGCCAGCTGCTCTTACGCCTGCATTTCTGTAGCGCCAAGCTTCCCCTTTTGCTTTGCAGCTGCCTGACATGCACCTTGTGCTAAGTGTCCACAGGCAGAGGAGGTGCGGGTTTGGCAGAATGCCTCTGGAGAGGGGCAGAGGGAAAGGGAGCTGAGGGTGATGGTGGAGGGAGAGGGGGCTGAGGGAGAGGGATGCAGAGAGAGGGGCCTGAGGGAGAGGGGGCTGAGTGAGAGGGGTTGAGTGGGAGGGGGCTGAGGGAGAGGGATGGAGGGAGAGGGGACTGAGTGAGAGGGGGCTGAGGGAGAGGGATGGAGGGAGAGGGGGCTGAGGGAGAGGGGGCTGAGGGAGAGGGGGCTGAGGGAGAGGGATGGAGGGAAGGTGGCTGAGGGCGAGGGGTGGAGGGAGAGGGTGGAGGGGGGCTGAGGGAGAGGGGACTGAGGGAGAGGGTGGAGGGAGGGGGCTGAGGGAGAGGGATGGAGGGAGAGGTGGCTGAGGGTGAGGGGCTGAGGGAGAGGGGGCTGAGGGAAAGGGGCGGAGGGATAGGGGGCTGAGGGAGAGGGGGCTGAGGGAGAGGGGAATGAGGGAGAGAGTGGAGGGAGAGGGGGCGGAGGGAGAGGGTGGAAGGAGAGGGACGGAGGGAGAGGGGCAGAGGGAGAGGGGGCTGAGGGAGAGGGGGCTGAGGGAGAGGGATGGAGGGAAGGTGGCTGAGGGCGAGGGGTGGAGGGAGAGGGTGGAGGGGGGCTGAGGGAGAGGGGGCTGAGGGAGAGGGTGGAGGGAGGGGGCTGAGGGAGAGGGATGGAGGGAGAGGTGGCTGAGGGTGAGGGGCTGAGGGAGAGGGGGCTGAGGGAAAGGGGCGGAGGGATAGGGGGCTGAGGGAGAGGGGGCTGAGGGAGAGGGGAATGAGGGAGAGAGTGGAGGGAGAGGGGGCGGAGGGAGAGGGTGGAAGGAGAGGGACGGAGGGAGAGGGGCGGAGGGAGAGGGTGGAGGGAGAGGGTGGAGGGAGAGCTGAGGGAGAGGGTGGAGGGAGAGGGGGCTGAGGGAGTGGGTGGAGGGAGAGGGTGGAGGGAGAGGGGGCTGAGGGAGTGGGGCGGAGGGAGAGGGGGCTGAGGGAGAGGGAGCTGAGGGAGAGAATAGAGGAAGGGGACGGGGGAGGGGGACGGAGGTGAGGGGATGGAGGGTGAGGGGGCTGAGGGAGTGGGGGCAGGGCGAGAGGGAGTGAAGGGAGAGGGAATGGAGGGACAGGGGGCAGAGGGAGTGGGGGCAGAGGGAGAGGGGGTGGAGGGAGAGGGGCAGAGGGAGTGGGGGCTGAGGGAGTGGGGGCAGAGCGAGAAGGAGTGGAGGGAGAGGGAGTGGAGGGAGATGGGGCGGAGGGAGAGGGGCCTGAGGGAGTGGGGGCTGAGGGAGTCGGGCAGGGCTGAGGGAGAGGGTGTGGAGGGAGAGAGGGTGGAGGGAGAGGGTCTTGGGGAAGTAGCTGACGTGAGACTGTCCTGAACCCTGGGAGGCTCCAGCGGAAAGAGGTGGATACTGACCAGTTGGGGGAGGTGGGGGGGGGGGGGAAGAGGGGAATTATTGAGAGGAGCAGCAAGGTCGAGGGGGGAGGGAGAGGGATTGAGGGAGAGGGCGGAGGACAGAGAGGAGAAGAAAGAGAAGGAAGGGGAAAGCAGGAAATGGGGGCAGTGGGTTGGGGATATTTACTAATAACACCGAGAGAATGCACTAAGATCCTGCAGATTGGGAGTTGATTCAAGAGTCTGTGGGAGCTCCTGAGAGTCAGACTTGAGTTGTTCTTCAGTAAGGTGGAAATACAGAGTGGGAGCAGTGTAACAGAGCAAACAGAACATGAGCTTCAGGCACACAGCTGATGGTAGGCATGATCCCTGAGGGTAAAGCAACCTCCAGTTGTAGCCATGGTGTCAAGGAAGCAATAGGGGCACACCTCAAACCTGAAAGCGGAGGACGAGAGGTCACCAGAGAGAACAATTCATGGCCACCCGGCCGGAGGTGTGTGCACACTTTGGCACGGCATGCGAACAAGCAGCTGGACTTGGAGGAAATGCTGCACTTCCAGGCCAACAGGGAATAACACCACAACTTGATGCCCAGATACATTATGTGTGTACGTATCTACACTGCGTCTGTGTTTATGTACATGATGGCTCAGTGGTTAGCACTGCTGCCTCTCAGCGCCAGGGACACAGGTTCGATTCCAGTCTCGGGTGACTGTCTGGGTGGAGTTTGCACATTCTCCCCGTGTCTGTGTGGGTTCCCTCCGGGCGCTCCCACAGTCCAAACAGGTGCACGTAAGGGTGGATTGGCCATGCTAAATTGTCCATAGTGCCCAGGGATGTGCAGGTTAGGGTGGATTGGCCATGCTAAATTACCCATAGTGCCCAGGGATGTGCGGGTTAGGGTGGATTGGCCATGCTAAATTGTCCATAGTGCCCAGGGGTGTGCAGGTTAGGGTGGACTAGCCATGCTAAATTGTACCATAGTGCCCAGGGATGTGTAGGTTAGGGTGGATTAGCCATGCTAAATCACCCATAATGCCCAGGGATGTGCAGGTTAGGGTGGATTGGCCATGCTAAATTACCCATAGTGCCCAGGGATGTGCAGGCTAGGGTGGATTGGCCATGCTAAATTAGCCCATAGTGTCCAGGGATGTGCAGGTTAGGGTGGATTGGCCATGCTAAATTGTCCCATAGTGCCCAGGGATGTGTAGGTTAGGATGGATTAGCCATGCTAAATCACCCATAATGCCCAGGGATGTGCAGGTTAGGGTGGATTGGCCATGCTAAATTACCCATAGTGCCCAGGGATGTGCAGGTTAGGGTGGATTGGCCATGCTAAATTACCCATAGTGCCCAGGGATGTGCAGGTTAGGGTGGATTGGCCATGCTAAATTGTCCATAGTGCCCAGGGGTGTGCAGGTTAGGGTGGACTAGCCATGCTAAATTGTACCATAGTGCCCAGGGATGTGCAGGTTAGGGTGGATTGGCCATGCTAAATTGTCCCATAGTGTCCAGGGATGTGCAGGTTAGGGTGGATTGGCCATGCTAAATTACCCATAGTGCCCAGGGATGTGCAGGTTAGGGTGGATTGGCCATGCTAAATTACCCATAGTGCCCAGGGATGTGCAGGTTAGGGTGGATTGGCCATGCTAAATTAGCCCATAGTGCCCAGGGATGTGCAGGTTAGAGTAGATTGGCCATGCTAAATTGTCCCATAGTGCCCAAGGATGTACAGGTTAGGGTGGATTGACCATGCTAAATTACCCATAGTGCCCAGGGATGTGCAGGTTAGGGTGGATTGGCTGTGCTAATTTGTACCATACTACCCAGGGATGTGCAGGTTAGGGTGGATTGGCCATGGTAAATTACCCATAGTGCCCAGGGATGTGCAGGTTAGGGTGGATTGGCCATGCTAAATTGTCCCATAGTGCCCAGGGATGTACAGGTTAGGGTGGATTGGCCATGCTAAATTGTCCCATAGTGCCCAGAGATGTGCAGGTTAGAGTGGATTGGCTATTCTAAATTACCCACAGTGCCCAGGGATGTGCTGGTTAGGGTGGATTGGCCATGCTAAATTGTCCCATAGTGTCCAGGGATGTGTAGGTTAGGGTGGATTAGCCATGCTAAATCACCCATAGTGCCCAGGGATGTGCAGGTTCGGGTGGATTGGCCATGCTAAATTGTCCCATAGTGTCCAGAGATGTGCAGGTTAGGGTGGATTGGCCGTGCAAAATTACCCACAGTGCCCAGGGATGTGCTGGTTAGGGTGGATTGGCCATGCTAAATTGTCCCATAGTGCCCACGGATGTGTAGGTTAGGGTGGATTAGCCATGCTAAATTACCCATAGTGCCCAGGGATGTGCAGGTTAGGGTGGATTGGCCATACTAAATTGTCCCATAGTGCTCAGGGATGTGCAGGTTAGGGTGGATTGGCCATGCTAAATTGTCCCATAGTGCCCAAGGATGTGCAGGTTAGGGTGGATTGGCCATGCTTAATTGTCCCATAGTTTCCAGGGATGTGTGCAGGTTAGGGTGGGTCAGTGATTGGAAATTTAGGGTTATAGGGGTTGTGTCTGGGCGGATGCTCTGTGGAGAGTCGGTGTGGACCCGGTGGGCCAAATGGCCTACTTCCATCCTGTGGGGATTCTGTGTATGTGCACACAGGTATATTGCCTGTGTACATCTACACTGTGTCTGCACAGTTACCTACATGTGCACACATTCACCAAATCAGTTCATGCTCCTGAATTGCACATCATGCCCATACATTGTGTGCACATTCACTGGAGAAACAGGTTTGTTTTCTGTGTGTGCACTGACATTGGATGCATGTGTAAGCGGTGTCCACACACTATATATACATTAATGTACACGGCCACATATTAATTCTGTTCATGTGTGCAGACATATTATGTGTAGGCACTGACATTGTGTGTTGCTTTTATTTCTTCATGGGATGTGTCACTGGCTGGGCCCAGCACTTATTACCCCGTCCCTAGTTGCCCCCGTTGAGAAGGTGGGGGTGAGCTGTCATCTTGAACCGCTGCAGTCCATGTGCTGTGGGTTGACCCACAATGCCCTGAGGGAGGGAATTCCAGGATTCTGTCCCAGTGACACTGAAAGAACTGCGATATATTTCCAAGCTAGGATGGTGAGGAGCTTGGAGGGGAACTTGCAGGGGGTGGTGTTCCCATGTATCTGCTGCCCTTGTCCTTCTAGATTGAAGTGGCCGTGGGTTTGGATGGTGCTGTCTGAGGGTCTTTGGTGAGTTTCTGCAGGGCATCTTGTAGATGGTACACACTGCTGTTACTGAGCGTCGGTGGGGGGGAGGGAGGGGATGTTTGTGGATGTGGGGCCAATCAAGCGGCTGCTTTGTCCGGGATGGTGTTGAGCTTCTTGAGTGTTGTTGGAGCTGCCCCCATCCAGGGGCAAGTGGGGAGTATTCCCTCACCCTCCTGACTTGTGCCTTGGAGATGGTGGGACAGGCTTTGGGGAGTCAGGAGAGGAGTTGCTTGACGCAATATTCCCAATGTCTGACCTGTTCCTGTAGCCACTGCATTTATACGGCTCATCCAGTTGAGTTTCTAGTCAATGGTAACCCCCAGATGTTGATAGTGGGACATTCAGTGACAGTAACACCATTGAATGTCAAGGGATAGTGGGTAAATTGTCTCTGATTGAAGATGGTCATAGCCCTGGCATTTGTGTGGCGTGAATGTTCCTTGCCACTTGTCAAGCCTGGATATTGTTCAGGTCTTGCTGCATTTGGACACGAACTGCTTCAGTATCTGAGGAGTCATGAATGGGGCTGGACATTGTGCAATCATTGGCAAATATCCCCTGACCTTACGGTGGAGGGAAGGTCATTGATGAAGCAGCTAAAGATGTTGGGCCTAGGACACTACCCTGAGGAACTCCTGCAGAGATGTCCTGGAGCTGAGATGACTGACCTCCAACAACCACAACCTTTGTGCCAGGTATGACTCCAACCAGCGGAGAGTTTGATGCCACACTTGGTTGAATGCAGCCTTGATGTCATGGGAGAGGGTCATAGGGAAAGGGTCATGGGGAGAGGGTCATGGGGAAAGGCTCATGGGGAGAGAGTCAAGGGGAGAGGATCAGCAGAGAGGGTCGGGGGGGCAGAGGGTCAGGGGAGAGGGTCATGAGGAGAGGGTTGGGGAGACAGTCATGGGGAGAGGATCAGGGGAGAGGATCATGGGGAGAGGGTCATGGGGAGAGGGTCATGGGGGAGGGTCAGGGGAGAGGATCATGGGGAGAGGGTCGGGGGGAGAGGGTCATGGGGAGAGGGTCAGGGGAGAGGATCATGGGGAGAGGGTCGGGGGAGAGGATCATGGGGAGAGGGTCGGGGGGAGAGGGTCATGGGGAGAGGGTCATGGGGAGAGGGTCATGGGGAGAGGGTCGGGGGGGAGAGGGTCATGGGGAGAGGGTCATGGGGAGAGGGTCGGGGGAGAGGGTCATGGGGAGAGGGTCATGGGGAGAGGGTCGGGGGGAGAGGGTCATGGGGAGAGAGTCATGGGGAGAGGGTTGGGTGAGAGGGTCAGGGGCAGAGGGTCAGGGGGGGAGAGGGTCATGGGGAGAGGGTCATGAGGAGAAGGTCACAGGGAGAGGGTCATAGGGAGAGGGCCATGGGGAGACGGACATGGGGAGAGGGTCATGGGGAGAGGGTCAGGGGAGAGGACCATGGGTAGAGGGTCATGGGGAGAGGGTCGGGGAGAGGGACGGGGGTAGAGGGTCATGGGGAGAGGGTCATGGGGAGAGGGTCAGGGGCAGAGGGTCATGGGGAGAGGGTCATGGGGAGAGGGTCAGGGGCAGAGGGTCAGGGGGGGAGAGGGTCATGGGGAGAGGGTCATGAGGAGAAGGTCACAGGGAGAGGGTCATAGGGAGAGGGTCATGGGGAGACGGACATGGGGAGAGGGTCGGGGGAGAGGGACGGGGGGAGAGGGTCATGGGGAGAGGGTCAGGGGAGAGGACCATGGGGAGAGGGTCATGGGGAGAGGGTCGGGGAGAGGGACGGGGGGAGAGGGTCATGGGGAGAGGGTCAGGGGAGAGGACCATGGGGAGAGGGTCATGGGGAGAGGGTCGGGGAGAGGGACGGGGGGAGAGGGTCATGGGGAGAGGGTCAGGGGAGAGGACCATGGGGAGAGGGTCATGGGGAGAGGATCAGGGGAGAGGATCATGGGGAGAGGGTCATGGGGAGAGGGTCAGGGGAGAGGATCATGGGGAGAGGGTCATGGGGAGAGGGTCGGCAGAGAGGGTCAGGGGGGCAGAGGGTCATGGGGAGAGAGTCATGGGGAGAGGGTCAGGGGGAGAGGGTCGGGGGAGAGGGTCATGGGGAGAGAGTCATGGGGAGAGGGTCAGGGGGAGAGGGTCGGGGGAGAGGGTCATGGGGAGAGGGTCATGGGGAGAGGGTCATAGGGAGATGGTCATAGGGAGAGGGTTGGGGGAGAGGGTCGGGGGGAAAGGGTCATGGGGAGAGGGTCGGGGGGAGAGGGTCATGGGGAGAGGGTCGGGGGGAGAGGGTCGGGGAAGAGAGTCATGGGGAGAGGGTCGGAGGAGAGGGTCATTAGGAGGGGGTTGGGGGAGAAGGTAAGGGCGGGGAGAGGGTCAGGGCGGGGAGAGGGTGCCGAGGTTGGATTGAGGGTGACACATTGAGACCAGAGAGGCCCCCAGTGGGCCGCCTCCAGAACTGCAGCTCCTCCAGGACACAGCCTTCAGGAGAGGAGAGTTGAGACAGGCCCCTCCACTGTGGTGAAGCCCCTCCATCTCTCCTCCATTCCAAACGGGCCGGCCTTTGCCAGCCAGTGCTCCTTGGCGACTTACCCGTGCATGGTGTGTGGGACACTGGCACTGTCGAGATGGTGGCCGCTGTGGCACAGCGAGTTCGCGGGCATTAAGGGTCGGGAAGTGGAGCCGTGCTGCTGGGAATCTGAGGAGGAGGCAGAAGAACAGAGAAGACAAGGCTGTTAGGGAGGGGCAGGATGGATGGGGTGTTCCCAGACTGAGACCCCGATCCAGCACGACCTTCCTGAGCAGCAGAGCAGAGCCAAATGGCCGACTCCTGCTCAGGCGTCCTCTGTTGCTATGGAAACCGCGGAGCCCATTGCTGCTGAAGCACAGCTTGACCAAAGGATGGCCTCATCTGCTTTATGCCCTGTCCCTCATTCGCCCCCCCGCCCCCTTGAGAAGGGGTCAGAGGTTGAGAAGGGACTGAGTTTGTTGAACGTGGAACAGCAGGACGCTGCAAATTGCTGCGTGACCCCCGACCCCTCCTTTCAGATACAGGAAGGGGAAAGATGAAGAGAAATACAAACTCAAGGCCCCCTCGTGAATTGGCGCTGAGTTGCCGAGACCAGGAAGCTTCAGGCTGTCCTTGCTGCTGACCTAACGTGGCTCTGTGCCCAGGGGGGGCGACGGTTCTGTGGACTTTGCCCACAACTTCAGGGGAGTAAGTGGTCCAAGGGGTTACATTTGTGCTTGCGCTTTAATAAAATGCACTTAGCGCCTTTAACGGCCTCAGGATATCCCTCAGGACTTGACAGCAAATGACTGACCCAGCACTGCAGTAATGTAGGGATCACAGGGGTCCATTGATGTGCAGTGAGCTCCCACAAACAGCAATGCCATAATGACCAGATGATGGAAGGTATGTTGTCTGTGCAGCGGACACTGGCTGCAGTGTAAAACACAACACATGACTTTCACCGCTCTTTGACAGCACACTACTGTCTTCAATGATGCAGGGCGAGTTCAGCATCTCACCTAACAGACTGACATTACCTCAGCCCTGACCCTCCTTCAGTGCGGCACTCCCTCAGCACTGACCCTCTGGCAGTGTGGCACTCCCTCAGCACTGACCCTCCTACAGTGCGTCACTCCCTCAACACCGACCCTTCGACAGTGCGGCACTCCCTCAGCACTGACCCTCCGATAGTGCGGCACTCCCTCAGCACTGACCTTCCGACAGTGCGGCACTCTCTCAGCACTGACCCTCTGACAGTGCTGCACTCCCTCAGCACTGACCCTCTGACAGTGCTGCACTCCCTCAGCACTGATCCTCCAACAGTGCAGCACTCCCTCAGCACTGACCCTCCGACAGTGCGGCACTCCCTCAGCACTGACCCTCCGACAGTGCGGCACTCCCTCAGCACTGACCCTCCGACAGTGCGGCACTCCCTCAGCACTAACCCTTCGACAGTGCGGCACTCCCTCAGCACTGACCCTCCGAGAGTGCAGCACTCCCTCAGCGTTGACCCACCGGCAGTGCGGCACTAAGTCAACACTGACCCTCCGACAGTGCGGCACTCCCGCAGCACTGACCCTCCGACAGTGCGGCACTCCCGCAGCACTGACCCTCTGACAGTGCGGCACTCCCGCAGCACTGACCCTACGACAGTGCGGCACTCCTTCAGTACTGACCCTCCGACAGTGCGGCACTCCCTCAGCACTGACCCTCCTACAGTGCGTCACTCCCTCAACACCGACCCTTCGACAGTGCGGCACTCCCTCAGTACTGACCCTCCGATAGTGCGGCACTCCCTCAGCACTGACCCTCTGACAGTGCGGCACTCCCTCAGCACTGACCCTTCGACAGTGTGGCACTCCCTCAGTACTGACCCTCCGATAGTGCGGCACTCCCTCAGCACTGACCCTCTGACAGTGCGGCACTCCCTCAGCACTGACCCTCTGACAGTGCATCACCCCCACAGCACTGACCGTCCGACAGTGCGGCACTCCCTCAGCACTGACCCTCCGACGGTGCAGCACTCACTCAGCACTGACACTCCTAAAGTGTGGCACTCCCTCAGCATTGACCCACCGACAGTGTGTCACTCCCTCAGCACCCACCCTTCGACAGTGTGTCACTCCCTTAGTCTTGACCCTCCTACAGTACGTCACTCCCTCAGCACCCACCCTTCGACAGTGTGTCACTCCCTTAGCCTTGACCCTCCTACAGTACGTCACTCCCTCAGTACTGACCCTCCGACAGTGCGGCACTCCCTCAGCATTGACCCTCCTACAGTGCGTCACTCCCTCAGCACTGACCCTCCGACGGTGCAGCACTCCCTCAGCACTGACCCTCCGACATTGCGGCACTCCCTCAGCATTGACCCTCCTACAGTGCGTCACTCCCTCAGCACCGACCCTTCGACAGTGCGGCACTCCCTCAGCACTGACTCTCCGATGGTGCGGCACTCCCTCAGCACTGACCCTTCGACAGTGCGGCACTCCCTCAGCATTGACCTCCTACAGTGCGGCACTCCCTCAGCATTAACCCACTGGCAGTGCATCACTCCCTCAGCACCCACCCTTCGACAGTGCGGCACTCCCTCAGCACTGACCCTCTGATGGTGCGGCACTCCCTCAGCACTGACCCTCCGACAGTGCAGCACTTCCTCAGCATTGACCCTCCTACAGTGCATCACTCCCTCAGCACTCACCCTTCGGCAGTGCGGCACTCCCTCAGTACTGACCCTCCGACAGTGCGGCACTCCCTCAGTACTGACCCTCCGACATTGCGGCACTACGTCAACACTGACCCTCCGACAGTGCGGCACTCCCTCAGCACTGACCATCCGACAGTGCGACACTCCCTCAGCATTGACCCTCCAACAGTGTGTCACTCCCTTAGCCTTGACCCTCCTACAGTACGTCACTCCCTCAGCACCGTCCCTTCGACAGTGCGGCACTCCCTCGTACTGACCCTCCGACAGTGCGTCACTCCCTCAACACCGACCCTTCGACAGTGCGGCACTCCCTCAGTACTGACCCTCCGATAGTGCGGCACTCCCTCAGCACTGACCCTCTGACAGTGCGGCACTCCCTCAGCACTGACCCTTCGACAGTGTGGCACTCCCTCAGTACTGACCCTCCGATAGTGCGGCACTCCCTCAGCACTGACCCTCTGACAGTGCGGCACTCCCTCAGCACTGACCCTCTGACAGTGCATCACTCCCACAGCACTGACCGTCCGACAGTGCGGCACTCCCTCAGCACTGACCCTCCGACGGTGCAGCACTCCCTCAGCACTGACCCTCCGACAGTGCAGCACTCACTCAGCACTGACACTCCTAAAGTGTGGCACTCCCTCAGCATTGACCCACCGACAGTGTGTCACTCCCTCAGCACCCACCCTTCGACAGTGTGTCACTCCCTTAGTCTTGACCCTCCTACAGTATGTCACTCCCTCAGCACTGACCATCCGACAGTGCGACACTCCCTCAGCATTGATCCTCCAACAGTGCGGCACTCCCTCAGCACTGACCCTTCGACAGTGTGTCACTCCCTTAGCCTTGACCCTCCTACAGTACGTCACTCCCTCAGCACCGACCCTCCGACAGTGCGGCACTCCCTCAGCACTGATCCTCCGACAGTGTGGCACTCCCTCAGTATTGACCCTCCGACAGTGCGGCACTCCCTCAGCACTGACCCTCCGACAGTGCAGCACTCCCTTAGCACTGACCCTCCGACGGTGTGGCACTCGGAGTATTGAGTCTCTGAGAGTGTAGTGCAAATTTGCTTTCCCAAAATGCAGCACCTCGCATTTATCTGACTTAAACTCCATCTGCCACTCCTCAGCCCATTGGCCCATCTGATCAAGATCCTGTTGTAATCTGAGATAACCTTCTTTGCTGTCCACTACATCTCCAATTTTGGTGTCATCTGCAAACTTCCTAACCGTACCTCTTAAGCTCACATCCAAATCATTTATATAAATGATGAAACGCAGTGGACCCAGCACCGATCCTTGTGGCACTCCACTGGTCACAGACCTCTAGTCTGAAAAACAACCCTCCGCCACCACCCTCTAATCATAGGTTTTAGTTAAGATCCTTCAAATAATCATAGATATAGATTCTGACGTGGTTGTCCATTCACTTATGTATATCGGATAAAACAATCACTAAAAGCATTAGAGGAAAAGATTCCAAAAACATTATGAGAACTTACCAGTCTCAAATAATAAAAGCAACCCCCATATCATTACACGAAGAATTGGATCACAAGCAGATAAACTCGCAGACGTTAGAGAGTGAGGTGAAGTGTAAGACACCCAAGGAGAAAGATGGGGGTATCTAGTAAACAGAGTAAGAAAGAAACTGCTCACAACTCGCTAGTGAAAGAATTCTAACATGAGCTGCAACCATATAACTTTATTGAAACTGATATTATGAATGTGATGCCAACTAGTAAAAATTAATATCCTTTTAATGTCCTGTATCATTACAAAAGCTAGTATCTAATGAATTGGCAGTTAAGCCAGTGCAGCTGTCAAATGTCTGGGCAGGAATGTACTTGGACATGGTATTTGTTGTGAAAAGCCTCAGGAAGGGAGGTAAGAGAGACTGGGAAGTGTCATGAGACCAATGGAGGATCTGGGATTGATCACAGACCTTTCCATCCATGGCCATGCAGTCATACCATTGCCTTAATGGGAAATGTAGGTCATTAATTAATAATTCTAGAATCCCTACAATGTGGAAACAGGCCATTTGGCCCAACAGGTCACACTGACCCTCCAAAGAGTAACTCACCCAGACCCATTCCCCTCCCCTATATTTACCTGATGTACCTACCCTACACACTCTGGGCAATTCAGCATGGCCAATTCACCCTAACCTGCACATCTTTGAACTGTGGGAGGAAACTGGAGCAAACCCACACAGACACAGGGAGAATGTGCAAACTCCACACAGACAGGCACCTGAGGCTGGAATCGAACCCAGGTCCCTGGCGCTGTGAGGCAGCAGTGCTAACACTGAGCCATCGTGCTGAGCCAATACGATAGGTTTGTCAATCGTAACGGCAGGATGAAACAAATGTATAAAAATGTATGTTTCCCTTTGCTCAGGGAAGAGCTCCTTGGATTTTTAGCGGGCTTTTTCCCACCAGTGTAATATCAGTCCACCCTTCCACCCCAACAGTGAGGCCAGGCCTGGAAGTTAATTACAGGGCTGATTCTCGTTCAAAGTACCCTCCAGACATTCTGACTCCCGAGGGACACTACACTCAGACAGATGGCAGATGAGAACGGGGGCCTCACAGGGACATTGGTGCCAAGAGCACGTTGAGAAACAAACAGAAAAATAAACCAACTGGTTTTGAACTGTGTGTTTTTGTCAGAATGGTGGCTAGAGGATGAGGTTTGTCTGCTCCCTGATTATCCACCCATTATCAACATCCTGAAAGTTCAGAGAACAGAATCCCTACTGGAAGCCGCCCCCCACCCCTCCACCCCCTCAACCTCCAGAAAGAGCTTCAATAAACTAGTGAAAGATGGTTTCCTCTTTCACAAAGCCATGTTGGCTCTGCCTGATTCCCTGGAACCTCTCTAACCTGTTAGAATGTCTTTAATAATAAACTTTGCTGATGACAGATATTGAGCTAACTGGCCTGGAGTTTCCTGCTTTCTGTCTTCCTCCCATTTTGAACAAAGCAGCTATATTCGCCATTTTCCAATCTAACAGGACCTTCCCCGAATTTAAGGAGTTTTGGAAAATCAAAACGAATGCATCATCTCTCTCAGGAGCCAGTACTTTTAGGGGCAGGGTGCTGAAGCGTTGTAGACACCGATTCCAGTTGCTTGACAGGACAATAATATAGATCCTTCCCCAGGCTCAGTCCATCTTCTGGCAGTCAGGGGACAATTAACCCTTTACAGTACAAAAGCAACAATGTATTCTTGCACAGCACAGGGTGCGATCCAAAGATAAAGACTCTCGATGTCAGCTCCAGCACTGAGAACCAGAAGTCAGGAGGCTCAGTCATAAATACCACACCTTCCAAACTGCCTCCTTCAGGACAGTTACAATGCTCGACACATTTGGTGTTTCAATTAACAATAACAACCAGTGTTTATATAGCGCCTTTCATGTTCTAAGCCACCCCAAGGTGCTTCACAGGAGCACTCCCAAAGAAAACAGGGCTCCAAGCCACAGAGGGAGGGATGAGGTCAAGGTGACCAAACACTTGGTTGAAGATGTCAGTTTGAAGACATGTCTTGAAGGAGGAAGGAGAGGGCAAGAGACAGGGAGATTCAGGAAGGGAATTGCAAAACCCCCTTAAAATAGGGAAGAAACAAATCTCAGACTAACATAGAAAGGATCATGTCAAGGTTCTTAATCTGAAATATTTTGCTGCTGGAATGTGCTGTGACTGATGAACTCTGGGGAAGTGCCTGACATTGACTGGATTTACCAGCAGGGGGAGCCTGGTGCCCACTGTTGCACAGACCAAGGCACTGTGTGTGTTCAGCTGCGAACACAGAGTTCAACATGTTCTCGAAAACATAGGAGGAGGGTGACAGGATCATTTCGTTATGCAAAATATCAATGAGAAGGAGGCTGATCAGCATGGAATGATCAACAGAATGTGATTTCATAGCAGGATGCAGGAAGAGACAGTGTCATGTGTTCTGCATTTTGTGCCCATGTGAGATACTGATGCCAACCACCAAGGAAAGGCAGGTCATGTGAACTGGCACAGTCGGTCAGAACAGTACAAACTTCAAACCAAAGTGCAGGCACAGCATCACAGAGCTCCTTCACTGTATTGCCAGTGGTGTAAGCAGGCTGCTGTGGAAAGGTTTTGTCAGAGACTGGCCTTTGAGGAGCACAGCACCCATACCAACACAGAATAGAGCGGGGCAGATACACTGTGAGAAACCAGGCAACTCTGGCAACATCTCTGCAGACAGACAGAGTTAATGTTACAAATCCAATATGTCTCTTCTTCAAAAGGAACAATACTGACTCTCCCGACAGTGCGGCATTCCCTCAGCACTGACCCTCCGACAATGCGACATTCCCTCAGCACTGACCCTCTGACAGTGCGGCATTCCCTCAGTACTGACCCTCCAACAGTGCGGCATTCCCTCAGTACTGACTCTCCCGACAGTGCGGCATTCCCTCAGCACTGACCCTCTGACAGTGCGGCATTCCCTCAGTACTGACCCTCCAACAGTGTGGCATTCCCTCAGTACTGACTCTCCTGACAGTGCGGTATTCCCTCAGTACTGACCCTCCAACAGTGCTGCACTCCCTCAGTAATGACTCTCCCGACAATACGGTATTCCCTCAGCACTGACCCTCCAACAGTGCGGCACTCCCTCAGCACTGACCCTCCGACAGTGCGGCATTCCCGCAGCACTGACCCTCCGACAGTGCGGCACTCCCTCAGCACTGACCCTCCGACAGTGCGGCACTACGTCACCACTGACCCTCCAACAGTGCTGCACTCCCTCAGTACTGACCCTCCGACAGTACGGCACTCCCTCAGCACTGACCCTCCGACAGTACGGCACTCCCTCAGCACTGACCCTCCGACAGTGCGGCATTCCCGCAGCACTGACCCTCCGACAGTGCGGCACTCCCTCAGCACTGACCCTCCGACAGTGCGGCACTACGTCACCACTGACCCTCCAACCGTGCGGCACTCCCTCAGTACTGACCCTCCGACAGTACGGCACTCCCTCAGCATTGACCCTCCAACAGTGCAGCACTCCCTTAGCACTGACCCTCCGACTCCGACAGAGCGTCACTCCCTCAGCACTGACCATCCGACGGTGCGGCACTCCCTCAGTACTGACCCTCCGACAGTGTGGCACTCTCTCAGCACTGACCCTCCGACAGTGCGGGACTCCCTCAGTACTGACACTCTGATAGTGTGTCACTCCCTCAGCACTGACCGTCTGACAGTGTGGCACTCCCTCAGCACTGACCCTCCGACAGTGCGGCGCTCCCTCAGCGCTGACCCTCCAACAGTGCAGCACTCTCTCAGTACTGACCCTCCGACAGTGCAGCACTCCCTCAGTACTGACCCTCCGACTGTGCGGCACTCCCTCAGCACTGACCCTCCGACAGTGCTGCACTACCTCAGTACTGACCCTCTGACAGTGTGGCACTCCCTAAGTACTGACCCTCCGACAGTGCAGCACTCCCTCAGTACTGACCCTCCGACAGTGCAGCACTCCCTCAGTACTGACCCTCCGACAGTGTGGCACTCCCTCAGCACTGACCCTCCGAAGGTGCTGCACTCCCTCAGTACTGACCCTCTGACAGTGCGGAATTCCCTCAGCACTGACCCTCTGATAGTGCGGCACTCCCTCAGTACTGACCCTCCAACTGTGCGGCATTCCCTCAGAACTGACCCTCCGACAGTGTGACACTCCCTCAGTACTAACCCTCCAACAGTGCGGCACTCCCTCAGCACTGATTCTCTAACAGTGCGGCGCCCCCTCAGTTTAGGAAAATGAGAGGTGACCTTATTGTAACATCCACGATTCTTCAGGGGGTATGTGGGGAGGTTGTCTCCCCTTGTGGGAGAGTCGAGGATCAGAGGGTGTAATCCCAGAATAAGGGGTCAACCATTGCAGACAGAGATGAGGAGGAATTTCCTCTCTCAGAGGGGAGTGAGTCTGTGGAATTCTTTCCCACAGAGGGCTGTCGGGGCTGGGTCAGTGAGTTTATTCAAGGCTGAGACAGAGAGATGTTTAATCAGGAAGGGGAATGGAGGGGTGATGGGGAAAAGGCAGGAGAGGGGACGTGAGGATGGTCAGGTCAGCCATGATCTTATTGAATGGTGGCACAGGATGGATGGACTGAATGGCCTATTTCTGTTCCTACCTATTCTAAGCATATGGAGACATGCAGAAAGAGAGAGAGAGAGAGGGGGAGAGAGAGAGAGAGAGAGAGAGAGAGACAAAGGTAGACCCAGGCAGAGAAAGAGACAGAGGGAGAGACAGAGACTGAGGGAAGGGCAGAGTGAGAGACAGGGAGAGGGACACACACATAGAGTCTTTGAGAGAGACAGAGAGAGGAGATTGCGGGGAGATGGATAGAGAATAGGGAGAGTTAGACACAGAAACAGCCAGAGGGTGGGACACAGAGAGAGAGAGAGAAACACAGGGAGAGTGAGGCAAGATAGGGGCATGGAGAGTGAGAGAGAGAGGAAGAGACAGAAATAGATGGAGCATCTTGGGCTGAAGGTGGAGGTAGAGACAGAGAGATAGAGTCCGACAAAGAGAGGGAGAGAGAGAGGGAGGTGGAAAGATTCCAAAAGCCTGAAGAGGGGCCGTGATCGCGTGGAGTCAGAGTTGCACAGCACTCTCCAATGTCACCGAAGCAAGAACCGCTGCTCAGCCTCGAAAGGTTGGGCCTAGCAGAATCCTGTGAATGCCAGCTCAAAGGTAAACACTTCCATGAAAAGCTTCTGTTTAATATTGAACAGCCCAGCACAAGGACAGCAGCTCGAGCCTTGTTCGAGAGCAGAGTGTAAACGTGGTGCTCGCTGCTCCTGCTCTGAGGCAGGATCTCCTTGCTGGGAACACAGAGTGCACGGGGAAGGCAGGAGCTGCTGCTGGATTGCAGCTCTGGGCCAGACATCTGTGCTCTTTCACTGGCATTCCAACAGCCAGGGCTGGGAGCCATCAGCCACCCACAGAGACAGGAGCTGAGCAGGTTGAGCCGCACAGCTGAGGTTTAGCTGAGCTGGAAAGGATGCGCGCAAAGTTTCGATTCAGTCGTTTTGCAGAAGGATACACAAGCTCAGTAAGAAGCAGGCCTTTCAACACAATGCACACGTGCCAGCTCTTTGACAGAGTTAACATGCTGCAGAGCCCGGGTGTCCTTGCAGAAGGAGCACGTGGTGCCCACCAACACCCTGGAGTTGTTCAGGGAGAGGTGGGTGCCGCAGGGAGTGGAGTGTATTATTTCCCCCTCCAACTCTATTTTGATTTAATCCCTGCCCTCCCCTTCACTGTTTGATCACACAGCATTGCCCTTTGATGTGAAGGACACTGCTTGTCACTGGCCACCCAGGTGTTTCCTATCTTCCTGGTGGTGTGATCTGAATAAAGATTCGTGCACCTTGTGTCTCTCACGGTGTCTCACACCTGCACACACACACACACCATGGGTGATGGGGAATTATAAGCACTACCACAGTTAGGCGGGAGTGTGGGGGTTAAAAAAGAAAATTAACACGCTGCTTTCCACCTAGGCCCTGCAAAACTGGACCGATTTATCTGATTCCCCTGTTGAAAATCATTCTTCAATAGGCTCCCACCACCCGGTCTCGCTCACCACAGATTGCTTCACATGATTGTCCACCCCTCCCACAACCCAACGGGAGCCTTACCCAGATTTTGTGTTCGCTGCTTTGCTAACTTCCAGAAACAAGATACCACTGTCACTTCTTCACTCCGTTAAAGCCAATTGCCAACACAGAGACCATCAGAGCCACTTCCCACCAACACCGAGACTGGGGGAGCCAGCAGAGAGAGACCCTCTCCCCCATGGGTCAAACTGCAGGCCCCAAAATGGCTGCTCACTGGGCAATGTTTGCACTGATGACCCAATCCAGTGCTGCTAGGGTCAACTATCCCCCGAGAGGGAGAAAAGCCAAGGACAAAATGACCCAAACACAGGAGAATGTTTGCAATGAGCCTATGTCCGGGCTTTGCTCAACAGAGAGAGCAAAGCGTCTCTAATTCAACACTGTCTTAGACCAGCACCACACATCCCCAGGTGTCTCATTCCCAATCCGGTACAGGTATAGGAAACCGGGCAACCAGGTGACACACAGCAAGATCCCATGCATGGGGATGTGGTCATCCATTCATACTGACCGACCTAACAAGGGAACAGAGAGGTGTTCTCTGTTCATGCACTGCCCAGCGCAATGCCCATCTGAGAGCGAGGAAAAGTCACGGACCAATGCGACAACTGACAGATTGACCCTCCGACAGTGCGGCACGCCCTCAGTACTGACCCTCCGACAGTGCCCACTCCCTCAGCACTGACTCTCCGACAGTGCGGCACTCCCTCAGTATTGACGTTCTGACAGTGCGGCACTCCCTCAGCACTGACCCTCTGACAGTGCGGCGCCCCCTCAGCACTGACCCTCCGACAGTGCGGCGCCCCCTCAGCACTGACCCTCCAACAGTGCGGCACACCCTCTGCACTGACCCTCCTCCAGTGCAGCACTCCCTCAGCACTGACCCTCCGACAGTATGGCACTCCCTCAGCACTGACCCTCCAACAGTTAGGCACTCCCTCAGTACTGACCCTCCGACAGTGCCCACTCCCTCAGCCCTGACCCTCCAACAGTGCGGCACTCCCTCAGTCCTGACCCTCTGACAGCGCCCACTCCCTCAGTCCTGACCCTTTGACAGTGCAGCACTCCCTCAGCACTGACCCTCCGACAGTGCCCACTCCCTCAGCACTGACCCTCTGACAGTGCGGTACTCCCTCAGCACTGACCCTCCGACAGTGCCCACTCCCTCAGCACTGACCCTCCGACAGTGCGGTACTCCCTCAGCACTGACCCTCCGACAGCGCCCACTCCCTCAGCTCTGACCCTCCGACAGTGCGGTGCTCCCTCAGCACTGACCCTCCGACAGTGCGGTACTCCCTCAGTACTGACCCTCCGACAGTGCCCACTCCCTCAGCACTAACCCTCTGACAGTGTGGCATTCCTTCAGTCAAAGTCTCTCCCTGCTAAAGCAAGGTAACTGAAAGGCCGGGGGTTTTGGGACGTTGGGTGTAGGGACAGGTGATGTACTACTGGAGCAAGTTTGGGGGAAGCTGAGCAGATCAGGGTGTATTTGGGACACAGCTGGTATCATTTGGTTATAGGTAGGGGCTGGGGGGAGTTGGGACAGATCAGGGGGTATTTGGGGCAGGCCATTGTAAGTGACTGGGCGGTGAGTTGCACAGTTGCTGAGGAGTTACATGTGGCCTAACCTATCGAACATCTCCCCCCCCCCCCCCCCACCCCCCCCTTCCTATCCCAGTCCCACGATTCAGTTGGAGACATTGATGCTGGGTTCCAGGGAGCATTGTGATCATTCCTGATGAAGGGCTTCTTCCCGAAACATCGACTTTCTTTCCCCTCGGATGCTGCCTGACCTGCTGTGGGCTTTTCCAGCACCACACTCTCGCCTCTGATCTCCAGCATCTGCAGTGCTCACGTTTGTCCAGGGAGCATGGTGCTGATAGACATGCCAGCTCTCCAATCCAGTCTGCGGGGATATGGGGTGCACCGCCCTGCGTCCGTGTTCTGCCTTCCTCTTCTGTCTGTCAAGGCAGGAAAGCTGCAACTCCCCACACCCTCCTCCATCTGCTGAATCCATGTGCACTCACTGCACCTACCGAGAACACTTTGTATCCACCTCATAACCTACCTTCCAACCTCTGGATGGGTATATGAATAGGAAGGGTTTGGAGGGATATGGGCTGGGTGCTGGCAGGTGGGATTAGATTGGGTTGGGATATCTGGTCGGAATGGACGGGTTGGACCGAACGCTCTGTTTTCATGCTGTATATCTCTATGACTCGATCTTTGTGTTGTATACATGTCTGGCAACACCTCCCTCCTGTTCTGGCACTGCCATGCCAGCCTGGATACCAGCTAATCCCATCAGCCCTCTGTTCTCCCCCAGCACAGGATTGATGAGCAGACCAGAGGTTCCACAGTAACTGGTGTTGCAACTGAGAGCCGCACACTACCCTTGTTAACCTGAAGGGGGGGCAGCACGCTCAGGTTTGGAGTGCAGCATTAAGGTGTAACTCTCAGTCATACACAGAGTCAGAGAGATGTACAGCACAGAAACAGACCCTTCGGTCCAACCCGTCCATGCTGACCAGATATCCCAACCCAATCTAGTCTCACCTGCCAGCACCCAGCCCATATCCCTCCAAACCCTTCCTATTCATATACCCATCCAGATGCCTCTTAAATGTTGTAATTGTACCAGCCTCCACCATATCCTCTGGCAGCTCATTCCATACACACACCACCCTCTGTGTGAAAAAGTTGCCCCTTAGGTCTCTCTTATATCTTTCCCCTCTCACCCTAAACCTCTGACCTCTAGTTCTGGACTCCCCCACCCCAGGGAAAAGACTGTCTATTTATCCTATCCATGCCCCCTCATGATTTTATAAACCTCTATAAGGTCACCCCTCAGCCTCTGACACTCCAGGGAAAACAGCCCCAGCCTGTTCAGCCTCTCCCTGTAGCTCAAATCCTCCAACCCTGGCAACATCCTTGTAAATCTTTTCTGAACCCTTTCAAGTTTCACAACATCCTCCCTATAGCAGGGAGACCAGAATTGCGCGCAATACACTATTCCAATGATGTGATTGGATAGAATTCCAGCGTTATAGATCACAGCCGGAGACATTAAAACCCTGCTGTTGGTGGCAGAGTGCTCACTGAGCAGAGTGTCTTTGACCCGAGCTGAGAAAGGAAGCCTCAGCAGGTCAAAACTCTGAGTGACAGGCACAGAAACTAAAGGCATGTTTTGACAGTCCTCAGCATTTCCTTGCTGGAGATCATAATCTTGCACTGTACAGCCAGGAAGTCAGGTCCCTTCATGTTTGAGTACCAGACGCACTCGGGGGAGACTTGGTTGGGGGGAGAGTCACTTGAATATTTGCAATTTGTGTGAGGTGAGACCTCTTGGGACAGCTACCCACCGTGCTGTGGGCATCACGGTGGCACAGTAGGTGGGCGGCACGGTGTCTCAGTGGTTAGCACTGCTGCCTCACAGCGTCAGAGACCCGGGTTCAATTCCCGCCTCAGTCGACTGACTGTGTGGAGTTTGCACGTTCTCCCCGTGTCTGCGTGGGTTTCCTCCAGGTGCTCCGGTTTCCTCCCACAGTCCAAAGATGTGCGGGTCAGGTGAATTGGCCATGCTAAATTGCCCGTAGTGTTAGGTAAGGGGTAAATGTAGGGGTATGGGTGGGTTGCGCTTCGGCGGGTCGGTGTGGACTTGTTGAGCCGAAGGGCCTGTTTCCACACTGTAGGTCATCTAATCTAATCTCAATGTTCATTTCCGCTGAAGATAAGCAGAAGCTCCTTGGGACTGATTATAAATTCTGTGTCTTACAACTGTGTCCTCCACAGCCACCTGATGAAGGAGCAGCGCTCCGAAAGCTAGTGCTTCCAAATAAACCTGTTGGACTATCACCTAATGTTGTGTGATTTTTAACTTTGTACACCCCAGTCCAACACCGGCATCTCCAAATCTTGTGACTGACAGTCTCGTAGCGTCACTGTAAATCCCCCATCGGGGAGCTGGCAGGTCCGCTCTGGTATTGGACCTTGCAGCAGTCAGGGGGTTAAATCCCCATAAAGCTGCCTGAAAGGCTTCCTTTGCTCTTCACGAGAAGCTGTTCCTTGAGGAACACCCACCAGTCATTGGGTGAGGTCCTGTTCTGGTTTGTTTTGGCTCCTGGGGCAACAGTTGGCTGGGATTGTGGAGCCAGCAATTTGGCAAGTTCCACTTGGCTGCCAGCCACTGTGTTTTGATGTGGTGAGTCAGTCAGAGGGAGAAAGGGAAAAAATGAGTTTGAAATTTGGGCCTAGGCTTGGTATCCAGCACCTTCTTTTGCCCTCGGCAGTGACTGACTGTGTGTGTGTGTGTGTGTGTGTGTGTGTGTGTGTGTGTGTGTGTGTGTGTGTGTGTGTGTGTGTGTGTGTGTGTGTGTGTTTGTGTGTGTGTGTGTGTGACTGTGTGAGTGAGTGTGTGTGTGTGTGTGTGTGTGTGTGTGTGTGTGACTGTGTGAGTGAGTGTGTGTGTGTGTGAGTGAGTGAGTGTGTGTGTGAGGGTATGTGAGTGAGTGTGTGTGTGTGAGGGTGTGTGTGTGAGGGTGTGTGTGTGTGACAGTGTGTGACTGAGTGTGACAGTGTGTGTGTGTGTGTGACAGTATGTGTGTGAGTGAGTGTGTGTGTGACTGTGTGAGTGAGTGTGTGTATGTGAGTGTGTGTGTGACTGTGAGTGTGAGTGTGTGTGTGGGAGTGAGTGTGTCCAAGGCCCCTCAAGGTGTGTGAGACATTACCTGAATGTGCCTCAGTTTGACCAAAGCACTATCCCATCAGCCAGCATCCCGTTACTAATAAACGTGCAGCTAGCAACAAAGGCAGAAATCAGTACCACAACCTGCAGCCAAGAGACAAATAAGAGGGAAAAAAATTGCCCTAGCTAATTTCTAAAAGACTTTCAAGCTGCTTGTCATAAATCATAAATGTGTCACTATCCTAGAACAAATTGGAGTTATCTTTAGAACTGGGTAACCATCTCACTATGTTTCCATATATGGGCCTGCGCCCTCACATAACTTCAACAGACAGCAACACCAATAGTTGGAAGGGAGCAGATTTCTTTGCAATTGCCGGACAGCGGTCATGGACAGGGTGGGATTTGGGGCTTCATAGGATCTTTACTCTGCTGACCAACAGACCAAAGATGAGAGAGAAGCAGATCAGCACAGGGCAGGTTCACACTGGTGTGTGAATGCGGAGACTTTGACAGGGTTGCATTTCTTCCCCACAAGGTGGTTTTGCAGATCATGGAAGAGTCATTGTATTGTCCCAGGGTGGGGGGGGATTAGCTGTTATAAGTCATGTGGGTTTAATGGTTGCTACCTGACTGCACTCAATGACCTAACACAATGTCACAGGCCATCCAATCACAGCAACCCAGCCAGGAGACCCAGGGGCCAGTTGCATTTCTCCAAGCATCCCTCACTTCATTACAATTCAAAAACATTGCATGTGTCATCATTTGGAGCAATAAATGGGCACAAAGACCATTACCGTTCATTAACAGAATAGTGCGTTACTCTATTTCCCACTTTTGTCAGTCTCTATACAGGCATTGCATACATAGGCTTTAAACTGAGCATGTCTATTATAGAATCCCTACACTGTGGAAACAGGCCCTTCGGCCCAACAAGTCCACACCAACCCTCCGAAGAGTCACCCACCCAGACCCATTCCCCTACCCTATTACTCTACATTTACCACAGATTAATCCACCCTAACCTGCACATCCCTGGGCACTATGGGACAATTTAGCATGGCCAATCCACCCTAACCTGCACATCTCTGGGCACTATGGGACAATTTAGAATGGCCAATCCACCCTAACCTGCACATCCCTGGGCACTATGGGACAATTTAGCATGGCCAATCCACCCTAACCTGCACATCTCTGGGCACTATGGAACAATTTAGAATGGCCAATCCACCCTAACCTGCACATCTCTGGGCAGTATGGGACAATTTAGCATGGCCAATCCACCCTAACCAGCACATCTTTGGACTGTGGGAGGAAACCGGAGCAAACCCGCACAGACACGGGGAGAATGTGCAAACTCCACACAGAGTCGCCCGAGGCTGGAATCAAACCTGGGTCCCTGGCGCTATGAGGCAGCAGTGCTAACCACTGAGCCACTGTGCCCTCCCCCATTGCATGCCATCTACTCATGGTTGGCTGTTCATCTGGTATCTGCTCTTTGCTTCTCTGAGGTGATATTCCTTCTCTAAGGTGAGTTGATCCTGTCAGACATACTGCTGTTGTGGCAACTGTCATTGCTGAACAATTTCTGGAACAGTGGATTTCTGGGCCTGATGGTCATCCTGTACACTGTGCAGATGGTGAAATCACATTTTCCTATTCACCGCATATTATCTAGATGGTAACTACTCAACACAGAGCAGAAGATTCTTGGCCAGAGTGTTGAATCAGTGCAGTCACATATTGATCAAACGTCTCTCTCTCTCTCTCTCTCTCTCCACCCTTCAGCCAAATACTGTTCACACGTACCATCAATATGTGATTCAAAATGTGTTCTCAAAAGTTTCAAAATCTGTTGGGCTTTTCAGCTCTTCTGCGAGATCTCAGTTGCAAGACAGCTTGTGGAGCACTTGTCCCAAAAGTGACAGCATGCTTTATCTATTCAGATTTGTCTGAGCTAAATTTGGACCTATTTCACAGTTTTGCCCATGAATATGTCTTCTATCTCACTCCACTTCCACAGCCAGACGTCACGCAAAACCAGGTTATAAATAAACCTTTTGGGCTATGACCTGGTGTCGTGTGACTTCTGACTTTGCCCACCCCAGCTCAACACCACACCATGACCACAGCAGCAGGGATGGGATATGCACAGCCATTTTGACTCACCCAGTGATTAAGCTTTTTGCATTCATTTATGGGATGAAGGTGTCACTGGTTCAGCCAGCATTCACTGCCCATCCCTAATTACCCAGAAGGTCAGTTAAATGTCAGTCTCAATGCTGTGGATCTGAAGTCACATGTAGGCCAGACCAGGTAAGGATGGCAGATTCCCTTCCCTGAAGGACATGAGTGAGCCCAGGGCTTTTTCCCCTGACAATCAATAACAGTTTCACAGTCATCATTAGATTCTTAATTGCAGGCTTTGCCTACTGAATTCAATCTGCCAAGGTGGGATTTGAACCCAGGTCCCGGAACATTATATAGGTCTCTGGACTAACAGTCAAGCAATGACTAGGCCATCGCCTCCCCTCTTGCAGAGAGCTGTCTTTTGCTTCTTCCTAACTGTTTCTTCCAGGAGCTGATCTCACAGCTCTGAAAACCCACTCCCTTCCAGCTGCACCATTCCACATCTGACATCATGTTGTAAGAGCATAATGGGTCCCACAGGCTGCGCACAAAGGTAGATGTCACATGACTATAGCAAGTCAGCCATTATACTGCTGAACACTGCATTTCCCACAGAGTCATACAACATGGAAACAGACCCTTCGGTCCAACTCATCCATGCTGACCAGATATCCCAATCTGACCTAGCCCCATTAGCCAGCACCTGGCCCATATCCCTCCAAACCCTTCCCATTCATATACCCATCCAGATGCCTTTTAAATGTTGCAATTGTACCAGCCACCACCACATCCTCTGGCAGCTCATTCCACACCCACACCACCCTCTGCGTGAAAAAGTTGCCACTCAGGACCTCTTTAAATCTTTCTCCTCACCCCAAACCTGTGCCCTCTAGTTCTAGACTCCCCGACGCCAAGGAAAGACTTTGTCTATTTATCTTATCCATATCCCTCATGATAAACCTCTATAAGGTTACCTCAGTAAGGGGTACCTCAGCCTCCGACATTCCAGGGAAAACAGCCCCAGCCTGTCCAGCCTCTCCCTGTAGCTCAAACCCTCCAACCCTGGCAACATCCTTGTAAATCTTTTCTGAACCCTTTCAAGTTTCACAACACCCTTCCTGTAGCAGGGCGAGCAAAAATGCATGCAGTATTATAAAAATGGACTAACAAATGTCCTGTTTGACCGCAACATGACCTCCCAACTCCTATACTCAGTGCACTGACCAATGAAGGCAAGTGTACCAAATGCTTTCTTTACTATGCTGCCAACATGCACCTTGACGTTCAAGGAGCTATGAACCTGCACCCCAAGGTCTCTTTGGTCAGCAACATTCCCCAGGGCCCTCCCATTAAGTGTGTAAGTCCTGTCCTGGTTTGCCTTTCCAAATGTGTTAAATAACCAAGGCTGCTCCTGCCACCACAACTGGACCTACCAATCGAAGCTGGCCAGATGTTAATGAGGACAGTCTCTTGAGGAAACACAATTGCATTTCCATGGCCCCTTTCCCATTCTCAGGATCTCCCAAAGCACATTGCAGTTCGGGACACACTGAATTAATTCAGTTGCAGAGTGTGCTGGGATTTGAACCAACCACCTCTGCGTTGATCTACCACTGTCTGAACTGTGCCTTCAAAACAGTCAACAAATGACGGAGCAGCCACAGAACAGAAGGGTAGTGGTACCCAGAGACCGAAACACTCTCCTTGGTGCCTTAGTCTGTGCTGTGACTCAACTAACAGCACTCCCACCACAGCATCAGAGGGCACTGAGTTCAAGTCCCATTCCAGGACCTGCCCTAATGAGGGAAAACATAGTTTAAGAATTGCTCATAGTAGGTTACATTGGTGTCAGGAGTTTAGTAATAGCTCCAGACAAGAAGTGTTTGGTTAAAGCCCTGAAGGGCTCATTTGAAACTGGTAAACGACATACATCAAATCAAGAAGCAGGTTCTCTGGAGAGGCATGTTGTTTGGAATAATGGGATTTAATTTGACCATGTGTTATGGAAATTTTAAGCAGGTCTTATAGGTAAATTATTTGCTTTATTCCATTTTGACTTCATTATTTAATGGAATAAACTTCTCCAGAGAATGCACTTTTCGATCCCATACTGGGTTTGTCTTACTTCTGCCTTCAATTCCTGATCACGGGAATGTGAGAACCTGTTTCTTGATTTGACGTATGTCGTTTCCCAGTTTCAAATGAGCCCTTCAGGGCTGTAATCAAACACTTCTTGTCTGGAGCCATTACTAAACTCCTAACACCAATGTTTTACTGTCTAAGACCAAAGCTACCATTTTACATATTTTTGTTTCAGTGAGAGACCACCTTGTTAAAACCAAAACAATGTGATCTGTTCAGGTTAGGTTTCAGTCTGGGAGCTTAACAGGAGGAAGTAGGCCAGAGCCTTACACAGCATCACATCAAACAGCTTGCACTCAGAGAACATCGAACAGTGCAGCACAGGAACAGGCCCTTCGGCCAACGATGTTGTGCCAAACATGATGCCAAATTAAACCAATCCCTTCTGCCTGTTTTTAGTCCATATCCCTCCATTCCTTGCATATTGATGTGTTTATCTAAAAGTTCCTTGAATGTCCCTATCATATCTGCCTCCACCATTACCCCAGCAGCGCGTTCCAGACTCCTACCGCACTATGGAAAAAATACTTGCCTTTCAAATCTCCTTTGAACTTATCCCCTCTCACCTTAAAGGCATGCCCCCTAGTTTTAGACATTTCCATTCTGGGAAAAAGATTCTGACCATCCATAATTTTAATAACTTCTATCAAGTCTCCCCTCAGCCTCTGCCACTCCACAGAAAACAACCTGAGTTTTTCCAGCCTCTCCTCTAATGTCCTCTAATCCAAGCAGCATCCAAGCTCATGTCCTCTAATCCAAACCCCTTCTGCAACCTCTCCAAGCCTTCCACATCCTTTCTGTAATGTGGTGGCCAGAATTGAATGCAATACTCCAAGAGTAGCCTAACCAACATTTTATAAAGCTGCAACATGACATCTGACTCTTGTACCTAATTTCCCAACCAATAAAGGCAAGTATGCCATATGCCTCCTTTACTGCCCTACCTGGCCACTTTCAAGGAGCTATGGACTTGAACCCCAAGACCCCTCTGTCCATCAATGCTGTTCAGGGTCCTGCCATTAACCAGACACTTTTCCTTAACATTCCTCCCAAAGTGCAGCACCTCACACTTACCCAGATTAAACTCCATCTGCCATTTCTCCGCCCATCTCTGCAACTGATCTCTATCCTGCTGTATCCTTTGACACCTCCTGTACTATCCACAACTCCACCGATCTTTGTGTCATCTGCAAACTTATTAACCCACCCTCTACATTTTCATCCAAGTCATTTAGATATATCACTAACATTAGAGGTCCCAGTACGGATCCCTGTGGGGCATCACTAGTCATAGACCTCCAGCCTGGAAAATACCTTCTGCCACTACCCTCTGTCTTCTCTGGGCAAGCCAATTCTGAATCCAAATGGCCAAGTCACTGTGGATCCCATGGACCTTAATCTTCTGGATGAGCCTACCATGAGGGACCTTGTTGAAAGCCTTACTAAACTCCATGGAGACAACATCCACTGTTCTACCCTTATCGACCACCTTCATCACCCCCTCGAAAAATTCACTCAAGTCAGTAAGACTTGGCCTGCCCTGCACAAGGCCATGCTGACTGTCCCTAATTAGGCCATGCTTTTCCAAATGCATGTAAATCCTATCCCTAACAGTTCTCACCAATAGATTCCCAACCCCAGATGTGAGACTCACCACTCCACGGTTTCCTGGATTATCTCTATTTCCCTTCTTGAACAGAAGAACAACATTAGCTACTTGCCAGTTCTCAGGGACCTCTCCAGTGGATAGTGAGGATAGAGAGATCTTGGTCTAGGCCCCAGCAATCTCCTCCCTTGCCTCTCTCAATAACCCGGGGTAGATACCATCAGGCCGTGGAGACTTCCCCATCCCAACACCACTTCTTTCTTGACCTAAATATGCCCTAGCGTGTTAGCATGCATCACACTAGTCTCAGGCTTTTTCCTGGTTGAATACTGAGGCAACGTACTCCTTTAGAATCTCACCCACATCCTCTGCCTCCAGGCACAAGTTCCCTCCTTTATCCTTGAGTGGTCCTACCTTCTCCCTAGTTATCCTCTTGTTTTTAATGTACGTAGACACTCATTGGCACTTACTGGTCATACTGCTCCTGCAAAGGGGACTTTGTGTATCACTGGCTTGCACAGCAGACCCTCCCTCCTTCCTGCTCTGCCCCCTTCAATCCTTTCCCATCCTTGGGGCCACTGCTCAATGAACCAGATCGGGCTTCCATGGGGGAGAGACTGGGTGCAAAGACATTTCTCTCAATCTTTTCCCTGTGAGTTTGGAACAGGGGCTTTTATAAAGGCAAACAATTCTACCTCAAAGGACATGATTCATGACAGGCAATTTGTGGGACCGGCTACACAAGGCAGCTGAGAAAATCAGAGAAGCCCAACTAGCAGGTAGGAATGAGGCCTAGCCACCAGGACCTGACAGTGTTGAAGCACTGGGGAGATCCGAAATGAAATTCTTAACCAAACTACTCTCACCAAATTACCTTCCTGTTTCCAAGCAAGGCGCTTGCCCTCAGATACTGACCGTAAGAATGTCTGCACACAAAATGACGTGTTCATGTGGACACTCACCAAATGGTGAAAGGACACACAAACAAAATGGAAGCTGGACCAACAAAGGAAGCACCAAGATTGGTGACCACATGCATGGCCAAAGCCTTGGGTTGCTAGGCAGCCTGGAGAGAGCGAGTGATTTCTTGAGGCAGAGGATAAACCGTTGCTATGAGCGTTTCCAATGGCAGTAACCGGACAGAGTGACAGCGAGAGCCGGACTGGCTGATGAGTTGGTACCAACAAAGCACACGGCACATGGCAGACTCCACAGAGCCTCAGCCCAGTCTGAATGGAATCACATCACATTCAGGTTCTTTGCAGCGAGCCAGAGAGATGGAGAGCAATCAGATAAACAGAGCAGAGCTGAGGATCAGAGTGAGATTTAAAACAAACGCAAGAATGCTATGCTCCAGTTCTACAGGGCCATGGTGAGACTCCCTCCTGAACACCGTGGACAGGTTTACTCTGTGTATTTAAGGAAGGATGAAAATGTGTTGCACGCAGTTCAGACGCGGCTTACTAGATTGATACCAGAAATTCTCAGGGTCAGTGTATTAAAGGGACAGGCACGCTCCGGGGTCAGTGTGTTAAAGGGACAGGCACTCTCGGGGGTCAGTGTATTAAAGGGACAGGCACTCTCCGGGGTCACTGTGTTAAAGGGACAAGCATTCCTGTGGTCAGTATATTAAAGGGACAGGCATTCTCGGGGTCAGTGTATTAAAGGGACAGGCACTCTCCGGGGTCAGTGTGTTAAAGGGACAGGCACTCTCGGGGGTAAGTGTATTAAAGGGACAGGCACTCTAGGGGTCAGTGTGTTAAAGGGACAGGCACTCTTGGGGTCAGTGTGTTAAAGGGACAGGCACTCTCGGGGGTCAGTGTATTAAAGGGACAGGCATTCTTGGGGTTAGTGTATTAAAGGGACAGGCATTATTAGGGTCAGTGTATTAAAGGGACAGTAACACCTGGGGTCAGTGTATTAAAGGGACAGCACTCTCAGGGTCAGTGTATTGAAGGGACAGGCACACTTGGGGTCAGTGTGTTAAAGGGACAAGCATTCCTGTGGTCAGTGTATTAAAAGGACAGGCATTCTCGGGGTCAGTGTGTTAAAGAGACAGGCACTCTCGGGGGTCAGTGTATTAAAGGGACAGGCACTCTCGGGGGTCAGTGTATTAAAGGGACAGACATTCTCGGGGGTCAGTGTATTAAAGGGACAGGCACTCTCGGGGGTCAGTGTATTAAAGGGACAGACATTCTCGGGGTCAGTGTATTAAAGGGACAGACATTCTCGGGGTCAGTGTATTAAAGGGACAGGCATTCTTGGGGTCAGTGTATTAAAGGGACAGTAACACCTGGGGCCAGTGTATTAAAGGGACAGCACTCTCAGGGTCAGTGTATTGAAGGGACAGGCACACTTGGGATCAGTGTGTTAAAGGGACAGGCATTCCTGTGGTCAGTGTATTAAAGAGACAGGCATTCGCGGGGTCAGTGTGTTAAAGGGACAGGCACTCTCGGGGGTCAGTGTGTTAAAGGGACAGGCACTCTCGGGGTCAGTGTATTAAATGTACAGGCATTCTTGGGGTTAGTGTATTAAAGGGACAGGCATTCTTGGGGTCAGTGTATTAAAGGGATACTAACACTTGAGGTCAGTGTGTTAAAGGGACAGCACCCTCAGGGTCAGTGTATTAAAGGGACAGGCACTCTTGGGGTCAGTGTGTTAAAGGGACAGGCATTCTCGGGGTCAGTGTATTAAAGGGATACTAACACTTGAGGTCAGTGTGTTAAAGGGACAGTACTCTCAGGTCAGTGTGACAAAGGGACAGTGATTTTAGGGCTCAGTACCTTAAAGGGACAGAAATTCTAGAGGTCAAAGGATTAAAGGGGAAGAAATTATGTGGGTCAATGTCTCAAAGGGACAATATCTGTGGGTGGTCTGTGTGTTAAAGGGACAGTAACTCTTGGGGTCAGTGCATTAGACGGACAGTAACATGAGAGGTCAGTGTGTGAATTGGTGGAGGATGATCTCAGGGAAGATGGTGCCAAGTTTTGAAGCCAAGTTGCTATTAAAAAAGACAAGGTGTTGTGCGTCTTAAAAAGTATTAAGGTTGATAAATCCCTGGGTCCTGATGGGATCTATCCCAGAATATTGTAGGAGGCAAGAAAACAAATTGCTGAAGCATTGACAGACATCTTTGTATCCTCTTTGGCCCCAGGTGAGGTCCTCTAGAGGACTGGGGGATAGCCAATGTTGTCCCATTGTTGAAGAAGGGTAAGCAGAGATAATCCTGGAAATTACAGGCCTGCATGTCTCACACATGTGGTAGCAAAATGATTGGAAATGATTTTGAGGGACAAGATCTAAACGCATTTAGAGGCAAACAGACGTATTAGCGATGGACAGCGTGGCTTTGTGTGAGGAGGTTGTGCCTCACTCACTTCATAGAGTTTTTTGAGGAGATGACGAAGAGGATCGATGAGGAAAAAGTGATTGATGATGTCCACATGGTCTTCAGTAAAGCCTTTGACAAGGTACAAATGGCAGACTGGGACAAAAGCTGAAGTCACTTGGTGTGAGCTGGCAAGGTGGGTACAGAACTGGCATAGTCATAGGAGACAGAGGGTAATGGTGGAAGGGAGGGCTGTGCCGACTGGTGTTCCAAAGGGATCAGCGCTGGGATCTCTGCTGATCATGGTCGGCATAACTGATTTGGAGGAAAATGTGGCTGGCTTAATTAGTAAGTTTGGTGGAGTTGTGGATAGTGAGGAGGATTGTCAGAGTATACAGCAGGATATAAATCAGTTGGAGACATGGGCAGAAAAATGGCAGATGGAGTTTAATCCAGATAGATGTGATGTGACGGATTTTGGAACATCAAGGACAGGTGCAAATTATACAGTGAATGGCAGGACCCTCAGGAGTATTGATATGCAGATGGGTCTGGGGGTGCAGGTCCACAGCTCACTAAAGGTCACAGCGCAGGGAGATAAAGGAGTAAAAAAGGCCGATGGCATACTCCCCTTCATTGGAAGGGGCATTGAGTATAAGGACAGACAAGTTCTGCTGCAGCATTATAGAACTTTAGCGAGGCCACACTTGGGAGATTGTGTCCAGTTCTGGTCACCACACGACCAGAAGGATGCGGATGCTTTGGAGAGGGTACAGACACAGGTTACCAGGGTGTTATGGGCGGGATTGTTTGTTTATGAAGGAAGGTTGGCTAGACTGGGTTTGTGTTCACGGGAAGAAAGGAGGTTGAGGGGAGAACTGATCGAAGTTTATAAGATTGTGAACGGCATGGATATAGTGGGAAGTATGAGGCTTTTCCCCAGGGTGGAGGGGTCAGTTACTAAGGGACACAGGTTCAAGGTACGGGGTAGGGGGTTTAAAAGAACTGTGTGAGGCAGGTTTTTCACACAAAGTAACTGTCGGGGTCAGTGTGATAAAGGTACAGTGACTATAGGCACAGTGTGATAGAGGGACAGTAACTGTCAGGGTCAGTTGATATAGGGACAGTAACTGTAGGGATCAGTCTGTTAAAGGGACAGAAACTGTAGGGGTCAGTCTGTTAAAGGGACAGTAACGGTCGGGATCAGTGTGATAAAGGGACAGTAACTGTCGGGATCAGTGTGATAAAGGGACAGTAAATGCAGGGGTCAGTGTGATAAAGGGAGAGTAACTGTCGGGATCAGTGTGATAAAAGGACAGTAACTGTAGGGATCAGTGTGTTAAAGGGACAGTAACTGTAGCGGTCAGTGTGAAAAAGGGATGGGAACTGTAGGGGACAGTGTGTTAAAGGGACAGTAACTGTAGGGATCAGTTTGTTAAAGGGACAGAAACTGTAGGGATCAGTGTGATAAAGGGACAGTAACTGTCGGGGTCAGTGTGATAAAGGGACAGTAACTGTAGGGGTCAGTGTGATAAAGGTACAGTAACTGTCGGGATCAGTGTGATATAGGGACAGGAACTGTCAGGTCAGTGTGATAAAGGGACAGTAACTGTAGGGATCAGCGTGAACAAGGGACAGTAACTGTAGGGGACAGTGTGATAAAGGTACAGTAACTGTAGGGATTAGTGTGTTAAAGGGACAGTAACTGTAAGGGTCAGTGTGATAAAGGTACAGTAACTGTAGGGATCAGTGTGATATAGGGACAGGAACTGTCAGGTCGGTGTGATAAAGGGACAGTAACTGTAGGGATCAGCGTGAACAAGGGACAGTAACTGTAGGGGACAGTGTGATAAAGGTACAGTAACTGTAGGGATTAGTGTGTTAAAGGGACAGTAACTGTAAGGGTCAGTGTGATAAAGGTACAGTAACTGTAGGGATCAGTGTGTTAAAAAGACAGTAACTGTAGGGGTCAGTGTGTTAAAGGGACAGTAACTGTTGGGATCAGTGTGATAAACAGACAGTACCTGTAGGGATCAGTGTGTTAAACGGATAGTAACTGTAGGGATCAGTGTGTTAAAGGGACAGTAACTGTAGGGGTCAGTGTGATAAAGGTACAGTAACTGTCGGGGATCAGTGTGATCAAGGGACAGTAACTGCAGGGGTCAGTGTGTTAAAGGGATAGTAACTGTCGGTATCAGTGTTACAAAGGGACAGTACCTGTAGGGATCAGTGTGATAAAGGGACAGTAACTGTAGGGGACAGTGTGTTAAAGGGACATTAACTGTAGGGATCAGTGTGATAAAGGGACAGTAACTGTTGGGGTCAGTGTGATAAAGAGGTAGTAACTGGAGGGGTCAGTTGGTTAAAGGGACAGTAACTGTAGGGATCAGTGTGATAAAGGGACAGTAGCTGCAGGGATCAGTGTGATAAACGTACAGTAACTGTCGGGGTCAGTGTGATAAAGAGACAGTAACTGTCGGGATCAGTGTGATAAAGGGACAGCAACTGTAGGGATCAGTGTGATAAAGGTACAGTAACTGACGGGATCAGTGTGATAAAGGGACAGTAACTGTAGGGGACAGTGTGTTAAAGAGACAGTAACTGTCGGGATCAGTGTGATAAAGGGACAGCAACTGTAGGGGACAGTGTGATAAAGAGACAGTAACTGTAGGGATCAGTGTGATAAAGGGACAGCAACTGTAGGGGACAGTGTGATAAAGAGACAGTAACTGTACGGATCAGTTTGATAAAGGGACAGTAACTGTAGGGAGCATTGTGATAAAGGGACAGTAACTGTAGGGGACAGTGTGAACAAGGGACAGTAACTGTCGGGATCAGTGTGTTAAAGGTACAGTGACTGTCGGTATCAGTGTGATGAAGGTACAGTAACTGTAGGGATCACTGTGTTAAAGGGACAGTAACTGTAGGGGTCAGTGTGAACAAGGGACAGTAACTGTCGGGATCAGTGTGTTAAAGGTACAGTGACTGTCGGTATCAGTGTGATGAAGGTACAGTAACTGTAGGGGTCAGTGTGATAAAGGGACAGTAACTGTAGGGGTCAGTGTGATAAAGGGTCAGTAACTGTCGGGATCAGTGTCATCAAGGGACAGTAACTGTAGGGATCAGTGTGATAAAGGGACAGTAACTGTTGGGTCAGTGTGATAAACGTACAGGAACTGTCGGGGTCAGTGTGTTAAAGGGACAGTAACTGTGGGGATCAGTGTGATAAAGGGACAGTCACTGTAGGGGTCAGTGTGATAAAGGGACAGTAACTGTAGGGATCAGTGTGATAAAGGGACAGAAACTGCAGGGATCGGTGTGATAAAGGGATAGTAACTGTAGGGGTCAGTGTGATAAAGGGACAGTAACTGTAGGGATCAGTGTGATAAAGGGACAGTAACTGTAGGGATCAGTATGTTAAAGGGACAGTAACTGTCGGGGTCGGTGTGATAAAGGGACAGTCACTGTCGGGATCAGTGTGATAAACGTACAATAACTGTAGGGGTCAGTGTGTTAAAGGGACAGTAACTGTAGGGGACAGTGTGATAAAGGGACAGTAACTGTAGGGGTCAGTGTGATAAAGGGGCAGTAACTGGAGGGGTCAGTGTGATCAAGGGACAGTAACTGCAGGGGTCAGTGTGTTAAAGGGATAGTAACTGTAGGGCTCAGTGTGTTAAAGGGACAGTAACTGTAACGATCAGTGTGATACAGGGACAGGAACTGTAGTGGTCATTGTGTTAAAGGGACAGTAACTGTAGGGGACAGTGTGATAAAGAGACAGTAACTGTAGGGATCAGTGTGTTAAAGGGACAGTAACTGTAGGGGCCAGTGTGATAAAGGGACAGTCACTGTAGGGATCAGTGTGATAAAGGGACAGTAACTGTAGGGGTCAGTGTGATAAAGGGACAGTCACTGTAGGGATCAGTGTGATAAAGGGACAGTAACTGTAGTGATCAGTGTGATAAACGTACAGTAACTGTAGGGGTCAGAGTGATAAAGGGACAGTAACTGCAGGGGACAGTGTGATAAAGGGACAGTAACTGTCGGGATCAGTGTGATAAAGGTACAGTAACTGTAGGGATCAGTGTGTTAAAAATACAGTAACTGTAGGGATCAGTGTGTTAAAGGGACAGTAACTGTAGGGATCAGTGTGATAAACAGACAGTACCTGTACGGATCAGTGTGATAAAGTGACAGTAACTGTAGGGGTCAGTGTGATAAACGTACAGTAACTGTAGGGGTCAGTGTGATAAAGGCGCAGTAGCTGTAGGGATCAGTGTGTTAAAGGGACAGTAACTGTAGGGATCAGTGTGATAAAGGGACAGTAACTGTAGGGGTCAGTGTGATAAAGGTACAGTAACTGTCGGGATCAGTGTGATAAAGGGACAGTAACTGTAGGGATCAGTGTGATAAACAGACAGTACCTGTAGGGATCAGTGTGATATAGGGACAGTAACTGTCAGGTCAGTGTGATAAAGGGACAGTAACTGTAGGGGTCAGTGTGATAAAGGTACAGTAACTGTCGGGATCAGTGTGATAAAGGGACAGTAACTGTAGGGATCAGTGTGATAAACAGACAGTACCTGTAGGGATCAGTGTGATATAGGGACAGTAACTGTAAGGGTCAGTGTGATAAAGGGACAGTAACTGTCGGGATCAGTGTGATAAAGGGACAGTAACTGTCGGGGTCAGTGTGATAAACAGACAGTACCTGTAGGGATCAGTGTGATATAGGGACAGTAACTGTCAGGTCAGTGTGATAAAGGGACAGTAACTGTAGGGATCAGTGTGATAAAGGGACTGTAACTGTCGGGATCAGTGTGATAAAGGGACAGTAACTGTCGGGGTCAGTGTGATAAACAGACAGTACCTGTAGGGATCAGTGTGATATAGGGACAGTAACTGTCAGGTCAGTGTGATAAAGGGACAGTAACTGTAGGGATCAGTGTGTTAAAGGGAAAGTAACTGTAGGGATCAGTGTGATAAACAGACAGTACCTGTACGGATCAGTGTGATAAAGTGACATTAACTGTAGGGGTCAGTGTGATAAACGTACAGTAACTGTAGCGATCAGTGCGATAAAGGTACAGTAACTGAAGGGGTCAGTGTGATAAAGGGACTGTAACTGTAGGGATCAGTGTGTTAAAGGGACAGTAACGGTAGGGGTCAGTGTGAAAAAGGGACAGTAACTGTAGGGATCAGTGTGTTAAAGGGACAGAAACTGTAGGGATCTGTGTGACAGAGCGACAGGAACAGGACGGGTCAATGTGTTAAAGGTACAGCAATTGTAGGGGTCAGTGTGATAAAGGGACAGTAACTGTCGGGGATCAGTGTGATCAAGGGACAGTAACTGCAGGGGTCAGTGTGTTAAAGGGATAGTAACTGTAGGGATCAGTGTGTTAAAGGGACAGTAACTGTAACGATCAGTGTGATACAGGGACAGGAACTGTAGTGGTCATTGTGTTAAAGGGACAGTAACTGTAGGGGACAGTGTGATAAAGAGACAGTAACTGTAGGGATCAGTGTGTTAAAGGGACAGTAAGTGTAGGGGCCAGTGTGATAAAGGGACATTCACTGTAGGGATCAGTGTGATAAAGGGACAGTAACTGTAGGGGTCAGTGTGTTAAAGAGACAGTAACTGTAGTGATCAGTGTGATAAACGTACAGTAACTGTAGGGGTCAGTGTGAAAAAGGTACAGTAACTGACGGGATCAGTGTGATAAAGGGACAGTAACTGCAGGGGACAGTGTGATAAAGGGACAGTAACTGTCGGGATCAGTGTGTTAAAGGTACAGTAACTGTAGGGGTCAGTGTGAACAAGGGACAGTAACTGTCGGGATCAGTGTGTTAAAGGTACAGTGACTGTCGGTATCAGTGTGATGAAGGTACAGTAACTGTAGGGGTCAGTGTGATAAAGGGACAGTAACTGTAGGGGTCAGTGTGATAAAGGGTCAGTAACTGTCGGGATCAGTGTCATCAAGGGACAGTAACTGTAGGGATCAGTGTGATAAAGGGACAGTAACTGTTGGGTCAGTGTGATAAACGTACAGGAACTGTCGGGGTCAGTGTGTTAAAGGGACAGTAACTGTGGGGATCAGTGTGATAAAGGGACAGTCACTGTAGGGGTCAGTGTGATAAAGGGACAGTAACTGTAGGGATCAGTGTGATAAAGGGACAGAAACTGCAGGGATCGGTGTGATAAAGGGATAGTAACTGTAGGGGTCAGTGTGATAAAGGGACAGTAACTGTAGGGATCAGTGTGATAAAGGGACAGTAACTGTAGGGATCAGTATGTTAAAGGGACAGTAACTGTCGGGGTCGGTGTGATAAAGGGACAGTCACTGTCGGGATCAGTGTGATAAACGTACAATAACTGTAGGGGTCAGTGTGTTAAAGGGACAGTAACTGTAGGGGACAGTGTGATAAAGGGACAGTAACTGTAGGGGTCAGTGTGATAAAGGGGCAGTAACTGGAGGGGTCAGTGTGATCAAGGGACAGTAACTGCAGGGGTCAGTGTGTTAAAGGGATAGTAACTGTAGGGCTCAGTGTGTTAAAGGGACAGTAACTGTAACGATCAGTGTGATACAGGGACAGGAACTGTAGTGGTCATTGTGTTAAAGGGACAGTAACTGTAGGGGACAGTGTGATAAAGAGACAGTAACTGTAGGGATCAGTGTGTTAAAGGGACAGTAACTGTAGGGGCCAGTGTGATAAAGGGACAGTCACTGTAGGGATCAGTGTGATAAAGGGACAGTAACTGTAGGGGTCAGTGTGATAAAGGGACAGTCACTGTAGGGATCAGTGTGATAAAGGGACAGTAACTGTAGTGATCAGTGTGATAAACGTACAGTAACTGTAGGGGTCAGAGTGATAAAGGGACAGTAACTGCAGGGGACAGTGTGATAAAGGGACAGTAACTGTCGGGATCAGTGTGATAAAGGTACAGTAACTGTAGGGATCAGTGTGTTAAAAATACAGTAACTGTAGGGATCAGTGTGTTAAAGGGACAGTAACTGTAGGGATCAGTGTGATAAACAGACAGTACCTGTACGGATCAGTGTGATAAAGTGACAGTAACTGTAGGGGTCAGTGTGATAAACGTACAGTAACTGTAGGGGTCAGTGTGATAAAGGCGCAGTAGCTGTAGGGATCAGTGTGTTAAAGGGACAGTAACTGTAGGGATCAGTGTGATAAAGGGACAGTAACTGTAGGGGTCAGTGTGATAAAGGTACAGTAACTGTCGGGATCAGTGTGATAAAGGGACAGTAACTGTAGGGATCAGTGTGATAAACAGACAGTACCTGTAGGGATCAGTGTGATATAGGGACAGTAACTGTCAGGTCAGTGTGATAAAGGGACAGTAACTGTAGGGGTCAGTGTGATAAAGGTACAGTAACTGTCGGGATCAGTGTGATAAAGGGACAGTAACTGTAGGGATCAGTGTGATAAACAGACAGTACCTGTAGGGATCAGTGTGATATAGGGACAGTAACTGTAAGGGTCAGTGTGATAAAGGGACAGGAACTGTCGGGATCAGTGTGATAAAGGGACAGTAACTGTCGGGGTCAGTGTGATAAACAGACAGTACCTGTAGGGATCAGTGTGATATAGGGACAGTAACTGTCAGGTCAGTGTGATAAAGGGACAGTAACTGTAGGGATCAGTGTGATAAAGGGACTGTAACTGTCGGGATCAGTGTGATAAAGGGACAGTAACTGTCGGGGTCAGTGTGATAAACAGACAGTACCTGTAGGGATCAGTGTGATATAGGGACAGTAACTGTCAGGTCAGTGTGATAAAGGGACAGTAACTGTAGGGATCAGTGTGTTAAAGGGAAAGTAACTGTAGGGATCAGTGTGATAAACAGACAGTACCTGTACGGATCAGTGTGATAAAGTGACATTAACTGTAGGGGTCAGTGTGATAAACGTACAGTAACTGTAGCGATCAGTGCGATAAAGGTACAGTAACTGAAGGGGTCAGTGTGATAAAGGGACTGTAACTGTAGGGATCAGTGTGTTAAAGGGACAGTAACGGTAGGGGTCAGTGTGAAAAAGGGACAGTAACTGTAGGGATCAGTGTGTTAAAGGGACAGAAACTGTAGGGATCTGTGTGACAGAGCGACAGGAACAGGACGGGTCAATGTGTTAAAGGTACAGCAATTGTAGGGGTCAGTGTGATAAAGGGACAGTAACTGTCGGGGATCAGTGTGATCAAGGGACAGTAACTGCAGGGGTCAGTGTGTTAAAGGGATAGTAACTGTAGGGATCAGTGTGTTAAAGGGACAGTAACTGTAACGATCAGTGTGATACAGGGACAGGAACTGTAGTGGTCATTGTGTTAAAGGGACAGTAACTGTAGGGGACAGTGTGATAAAGAGACAGTAACTGTAGGGATCAGTGTGTTAAAGGGACAGTAAGTGTAGGGGCCAGTGTGATAAAGGGACATTCACTGTAGGGATCAGTGTGATAAAGGGACAGTAACTGTAGGGGTCAGTGTGATAAAGGGACAGTCACTGTAGGGATCAGTGTGATAAAGGGACAGTAACTGTAGTGATCAGTGTGATAAACGTACAGTAACTGTAGGGGTCAGTGTGAAAAAGGTACAGTAACTGACGGGATCAGTGTGATAAAGGGACAGTAACTGCAGGGGACAGTGTGATAAAGGGACAGTAACTGTCGGGATCAGTGTGTTAAAGGTACAGTAACTGTCGGGATCAGTGTGTTAAAGGTACAGTAACTGACGGGGTTAGTGTGATAAAGGGACAGTAACTGCAGGGGACAGTGTGATAAAGGGACAGTAACTGACGGGATCAGTGTGATAAAGTGACAGAAACTGTAGGGATCAGCGTGAACAAGGTACAGTAACTGTCGGGATCAGTGTGTTAAAGGTACAGTAACTGTAGGGGTCAGAGTGATAAAGGCACAGTAGCTGTAGGGATCAGTGTGATAAAGGTACAGTAACTGTCGGGGACAGTGTGTTAAAGGGACAGTAACTGTAGGGGTCAGTGTGATAAAGGGACAGTAACTGTCGGGGACAGTGTGTTAAAGGGACAGTAACTGTCGGGATCAGTGTGACAAAGGGACAGCAACTGTCGGGATCAGTGTGATAAAGGGACAGTAACTGTAGGGGTCAGTGTGATAAAGGGACAGTAACTGTCGGGATCAGTGTGTTAAAGGGACAGAAACTGTAGGGATCTGTGTGACAGAGCGACAGGAACAGGACGGTTCAATGTGTTAAAGGTACAGCAATTGTAGGGGTCAGTGTGATAAAGGGACAGTAACTGTCGGGGATCAGTGTGATCAAGGGACAGTAACTGCAGGGGTCAGTGTGTTAAAGGGATAGTAACTGTAGGGCTCAGTGTGTTAAAGGGACAGTAACTGTAACGATCAGTGTGATACAGGGACAGGAACTGTAGTGGCCATTGTGTTAAAGGGACAGTAACTGTAGGGGACAGTGTGATAAAGAGACAGTAACTGTAGGGATCAGTGTGTTAAAGGGACAGTAACTGTAGGGGCCAGTGTGATAAAGGGACAGTCACTGTAGGGATCAGTGTGATAAAGGGACAGTCACTGTAGGGATCAGTGTGATAAAGGGACAGTAACTGTAGTGATCAGTGTGATAAACGTACAGTAACTGTAGGGGTCAGTGTGAAAAAGGTACTGTAACTGACGGGATCAGTGTGATAAAGGGACAGTAACTGCAGGGGACAGTGTGATAAAGGGACAGTAACTGTCGGGATCAGTGTGTTAAAGGTACAGTAACTGACGGGATCAGTGTGATAAAGGGACAGAAACTGTAGGGATCAGCGTGAACAAGGTACAGTAACTGTCGGGATCAGTGTGTTAAAGGTACAGTAACTGTAGGGATCAGTGTGATAAAGGGACAGTAACTGCAGGGGACAGTGTGATAAAGGGACAGTAACTGTCGGGATCAGTGTGTTAAAGGTACAGTAACTGACGGGATCAGTGTTTTAAAGTGACAGAAACTGTAGGGATCAGCGTGAACAAGGTACAGTAACTGTCGGGATCAGTGTGTTAAAGGTACAGTAACTGTAGGGGTCAGAGTGATAAAGGCACAGTAGCTGTAGGGATCAGTGTGATGAAGGGACAGTAACTGTAGGGGACAGTGTGATAAAGGGACAGTAACTGTCGGGATCAGTGTGATAAAGGTACAGTAACTGTAGGGATCAGTGTGTTAAAAATACAGTAACTGTAGGGATCAGTGTGTTAAAGGGACAGTAACTGTAGGGATCAGTGTGATAAACAGACAGTACCTGTACGTTTCAGTGTGATAAAGTGACAGTAACTGTAGGGGTCAGTGTGATAAACGTACAGTAACTGTAGGGGTCAGTGTGATAAAGGCGCAGTAGCTGTAGGGATCAGTGTGATAAAGGTACAGTAACTGTCGGGGACAGTGTGTTAAAGGGACAGTAAATGTCGGGATCAGTGTGATAAAGGGACAGTAACTGTAGGGGTCAGTGTGATAAAGGTACAGTAACTGTCGGGATCAGTGTGACAAAGGGACAGTAACTGTAGGGATCAGTGTGATAAAGGGACAGTAACTGTCGGGGTCAGTGTGATAAACAGACAGTACCTGTAGGGATCAGTGTGATATAGGGACAGTAACTGTCAGGTCAGTGTGATAAAGGGACAGTAACTGTAGGGATCAGTGTGTTAAAGGGACAGTAACTGTCGGGATCAGTGTGATAAACAGACAGTACCTGTAGGGATCAGTGTGATAAAGTGACAGTAACTGTAGGGGTCAGTGTGATAAACGTACAGTAACTGTAGGGGTCAGTGTGATAAAGGCGCAGTAGCTGTAGGGATCAGTGTGATAAAGGGACAGTAACTGTCGGGGACAGTGTGTTAAAGGGACAGTAACTGTAGGGACCAGTGTGATAAAGGGACAGTAACTGCAGGGGTCAGTGTGATAAAGGTACAGTAACTGTCGGGATCAGTGTGACAAAGGGACAGTAACTGTAGGGATCAGTGTGATAAAGGGACAGTAACTGTCGGGATCAGTGTGATAAAGGGACAGTAACTGTCGGGGTCAGTGTGATAAAGGGACAGTAACTGTAGGGATCAGTGTGATAAAGGGACAGTAACTGTCGGGGTCAGTGTGATAAAGGGACAGTAACTGGAGGGGTCAGTGTGATAATGGGACAGTACCTGTAGGGATCAGTGTGATATAGGGACAGTAACTGTCAGGTCAGTGTGATAAACAGACAGTACCTGTACGGATCAGTGTGATAAAGTGACAGTAACTGTAGGGGTCAGTGTGATAAAGGTACAGTAACTGAAGGGGTCAGTGTGATAAAGGGACTGTAACTGTAGGGATCAGTGTGTTAAAGGGACAGTAACGGTAGGGGTCAGTGTGAAAAAGGGACAGTAACTGTAGGGATCAGTGTGTTAAAGGGACAGAAACTGTAGGGATCTGTGTGACAGAGCGACAGGAACAGGACGGGTCAATGTGTTAAAGGTACAGCAATTGGAGGGGTCAGTGTGATAAAGGGACAGTAACTGTCGGGGATCAGTGTGATCAAGGGACAGTAACTGCAGGGGTCAGTGTGTTAAAGGGATAGTAACTGTAGGGATCAGTGTGTTAAAGGGATAGTAACTGTAACGATCAGTGTGATACAGGGACAGGAACTGTAGTGGTCATTGTGTTAAAGGGACAGTAACTGTAGGGGACAGTGTGATAAAGAGACAGTAACTGTAGGGATCAGTGTGATAAAGGGACAGTAACTGGAGGGGCCAGTGTGATAAAGGGACAGTCACTGTAGGGATCAGTGTGATAAAGGGACAGTAACTGTAGTGATCAGTGTGATAAACGTACAGTAACTGTAGGGGTCAGTGTGAAAAAGGTACAGTAACTGACGGGATCAGTGTGATAAAGGGACAGTAACTGCAGGGGTCAGTGTGTTAAAGGTACAGTAACTGACGGGATCAGTGTGATAAAGTGACAGAAACTGTAGGGATCAGCGTGAACAAGGTACAGTAACTGTCGGGATCAGTGTGTTAAAGGGACAGTAACTGACGGGATCAGTGTGATAAAGGGACAGTAACTGCAGGGGACAGTGTGATAAAGGGACAGTAACTGTCGGGATCAGTGTGTTAAAGGTACAGTAACTGACGGGATCAGTGTGATAAAGTGACAGAAACTGTAGGGATCAGCGTGAACAAGGTACAGTAACTGTCGGGATCAGTGTGTTAAAGGTACAGTAACTGTAGGGGTCAGAGTGATAAAGGCACAGTAGCTGTAGGGATCAGTGTGATGAAGGGACAGTAACTGTAGGGGACAGTGTGATAAAGGGACAGTAACTGTCGGGATCAGTGTGATAAAGGTACAGTAACTGTAGGGATCAGTGTGTTAAAAATACAGTAACTGTAGGGATCAGTGTGTTAAAGGGACAGTAACTGTAGGGATCAGTGTGATAAACAGACAGTACCTGTACGGATCAGTGTGATAAAGTGACAGTAACTGTGGGGGTCAGTGTGATAAACGTACAGTAACTGTAGGGGTCAGTGTGATAAAGGCGCAGTAGCTGTAGGGATCAGTGTGATAAAGGTACAGTAACTGTCGGGGACAGTGTGTTAAAGGGACAGTAACTGTAGGGATCAGTGTGATAAAGGGACAGTAACTGTAGGGGTCAGTGTGATAAAGGTACAGTAACTGTCGGGATCAGTGTGACAAAGGGACAGTACCTGTAGGGATCAGTGTGATAAAGGGACAGTAACTGTAGGGGACAGTGTGTTAAAGGGACATTAACTGTAGGGATCAGTGTGATAAAGGGACAGTAACTGTTGGGGTCAGTGTGATAAAGAGGTAGTAACTGGAGGGGTCAGTTGGTTAAAGGGACAGTAACTGTAGGGATCAGTGTGATAAAGGGACAGTAGCTGTAGGGATCAGTGTGATAAACGTACAGTAATTGTAGGGGACAGTGTGATAAAGGGACAGTCACTGTAGGGATCAGTATGTTAAAGGGACAGTAACTGTCGGGGTCGGTGTGATAAAGGGACAGTCACTGTCGGGATCAGTGTGATAAACGTACAATAACTGTAGGGGTCAGTGTGTTAAAGGGACAGTAACTGTAGGGGTCAGTGTGATAAAGGGGCAGTAACTGGAGGGGTCAGTGTGATCAAGGGACAGTAACTGCAGGGGTCAGTGTGTTAAAGGGATAGTAACTGTAGGGCTCAGTGTGTTAAAGGGACAGTAACTGTAACGATCAGTGTGATACAGGGACTGGAACTGTAGTGGTCATTGTGTTAAAGGGACAGTAACTGTAGGGGACAGTGTGATAAAGAGACAGTAACTGTAGGGATCAGTGTGTTAAAGGGACAGTAACTGTAGGGGCCAGTGTGATAAAGGGACAGTCACTGTAGGGATCAGTGTGATAAAGGGACAGTAACTGTAGGGGTCAGTGTGATAAAGGGACAGTCACTGTAGGGATCAGTGTGATAAAGGGACAGTAACTGTAGTGATCAGTGTGATAAACGTACAGTAACTGTAGGGGTCAGAGTGATAAAGGGACAGTAACTGCAGGGGACAGTGTGATAAAGGGACAGTAACTGTCGGGATCAGTGTGATAAAGGTACAGTAACTGTAGGGATCAGTGTGTTAAAAATACAGTAACTGTAGGGATCAGTGTGTTAAAGGGACAGTAACTGTAGGGATCAGTGTGATAAACAGACAGTACCTGTACGGATCAGTGTGATAAAGTGACAGTAACTGTAGGGGTCAGTGTGATAAACGTACAGTAACTGTAGGGGTCAGTGTGATAAAGGCGCAGTAGCTGTAGGGATCAGTGTGTTAAAGGGACAGTAACTGTAGGGATCAGTGTGATAAAGGGACAGTAACTGTAGGGGTCAGTGTGATAAAGGTACAGTAACTGTCGGGATCAGTGTGATAAAGGGACAGTAACTGTAGGGATCAGTGTGATAAACAGACAGTACCTGTAGGGATCAGTGTGATATAGGGACAGTAACTGTCAGGTCAGTGTGATAAAGGGACAGTAACTGTAGGGGTCAGTGTGATAAAGGTACAGTAACTGTCGGGATCAGTGTGATAAAGGGACAGTAACTGTAGGGATCAGTGTGATAAACAGACAGTACCTGTAGGGATCAGTGTGATATAGGGACAGTAACTGTCGGGGTCAGTGTGATAAAGGGACAGTAACTGTCGGGATCAGTGTGATAAAGGGACAGTAACTGTCGGGGTCAGTGTGATAAACAGACAGTACCTGTAGGGATCAGTGTGATATAGGGACAGTAACTGTCAGGTCAGTGTGATAAAGGGACAGTAACTGTAGGGATCAGTGTGATAAAGGGACTGTAACTGTCGGGATCAGTGTGATAAAGGGACAGTAACTGTCGGGGTCAGTGTGATAAACAGACAGTACCTGTAGGGATCAGTGTGATATTGGGACAGTAACTGTCAGGTCAGTGTGATAAAGGGACAGTAACTGTAGGGATCAGTGTGTTAAAGGGAAAGTAACTGTAGGGATCAGTGTGATAAACAGACAGTACCTGTACGGATCAGTGTGATAAAGTGACATTAACTGTAGGGGTCAGTGTGATAAACGTACAGTAACTGTAGCGATCAGTGCGATAAAGGTACAGTAACTGAAGGGGTCAGTGTGATAAAGGGACTGTAACTGTAGGGATCAGTGTGTTAAAGGGACAGTAACGGTAGGGGTCAGTGTGAAAAAGGGACAGTAACTGTAGGGATCAGTGTGTTAAAGGGACAGAAACTGTAGGGATCTGTGTGACAGAGCGACAGGAACAGGACGGGTCAATGTGTTAAAGGTACAGCAATTGTAGGGGTCAGTGTGATAAAGGGACAGTAACTGTCGGGGATCAGTGTGATCAAGGGACAGTAACTGCAGGGGTCAGTGTGTTAAAGGGATAGTAACTGTAGGGATCAGTGTGTTAAAGGGACAGTAACTGTAACGATCAGTGTGATACAGGGACAGGAACTGTAGTGGTCATTGTGTTAAAGGGACAGTAACTGTAGGGGACAGTGTGATAAAGAGACAGTAACTGTAGGGATCAGTGTGTTAAAGGGACAGTAAGTGTAGGGGCCAGTGTGATAAAGGGACATTCACTGTAGGGATCAGTGTGATAAAGGGACAGTAACTGTAGGGGTCAGTGTGATAAAGGGACAGTCACTGTAGGGATCAGTGTGATAAAGGGACAGTAACTGTAGTGATCAGTGTGATAAACGTACAGTAACTGTAGGGGTCAGTGTGAAAAAGGTACAGTAACTGACGGGATCAGTGTGATAAAGGGACAGTAACTGCAGGGGACAGTGTGATAAAGGGACAGTAACTGTCGGGATCAGTGTGTTAAAGGTACAGTAACTGACGGGATCAGTGTGATAAAGTGACAGAAACTGTAGGGATCAGCGTGAACAAGGTACAGTAACTGTCGGGATCAGTGTGTTAAAGGTACAGTAACTGTCGGGATCAGTGTGTTAAAGGTACAGTAACTGACGGGGTCAGTGTGATAAAGGGACAGTAACTGCAGGGGACAGTGTGATAAAGGGACAGTAACTGACGGGATCAGTGTGATAAAGTGACAGAAACTGTAGGGATCAGCGTGAACAAGGTACAGTAACTGTCGGGATCAGTGTGTTAAAGGTACAGTAACTGTAGGGGTCAGAGTGATAAAGGCACAGTAGCTGTAGGGATCAGTGTGATAAAGGTACAGTAACTGTCGGGGACAGTGTGTTAAAGGGACAGTAACTGTAGGGATCAGTGTGATAAAGGGACAGTAACTGTCGGGGACAGTGTGTTAAAGGGACAGTAACTGTCGGGATCAGTGTGTTAAAGGGACAGTAACTGTAGGGGTCAGTGTGACAAAGGGACAGCAACTGTCGGGATCAGTGTGATAAAGGGACAGTAACTGTAGGGGTCAGTGTGATAAAGGGACAGTAACTGTCGGGATCAGTGTGTTAAAGGGACAGAAACTGTAGGGATCTGTGTGACAGAGCGACAGGAACAGGACGGTTCAATGTGTTAAAGGTACAGCAATTGTAGGGGTCAGTGTGATAAAGGGACAGTAACTGTCGGGGATCAGTGTGATCAAGGGACAGTAACTGCAGGGGTCAGTGTGTTAAAGGGATAGTAACTGTAGGGCTCAGTGTGTTAAAGGGACAGTAACTGTAACGATCAGTGTGATACAGGGACAGGAACTGTAGTGGCCATTGTGTTAAAGGGACAGTAACTGTAGGGGACAGTGTGATAAAGAGACAGTAACTGTAGGGATCAGTGTGTTAAAGGGACAGTAACTGTAGGGGCCAGTGTGATAAAGGGACAGTCACTGTAGGGATCAGTGTGATAAAGGGACAGTCACTGTAGGGATCAGTGTGATAAAGGGACAGTAACTGTAGTGATCAGTGTGATAAACGTACAGTAACTGTAGGGGTCAGTGTGAAAAAGGTACTGTAACTGACGGGATCAGTGTGATAAAGGGACAGTAACTGCAGGGGACAGTGTGATAAAGGGACAGTAACTGTCGGGATCAGTGTGTTAAAGGTACAGTAACTGACGGGATCAGTGTGATAAAGGGACGGAAACTGTAGGGATCAGCGTGAACAAGGTACAGTAACTGTCGGGATCAGTGTGTTAAAGGTACAGTAACTGTAGGGATCAGTGTGATAAAGGGACAGTAACTGCAGGGGACAGTGTGATAAAGGGACAGTAACTGTCGGGATCAGTGTGTTAAAGGTACAGTAACTGACGGGATCAGTGTTTTAAAGTGACAGAAACTGTAGGGATCAGCGTGAACAAGGTACAGTAACTGTCGGGATCAGTGTGTTAAAGGTACAGTAACTGTAGGGGTCAGAGTGATAAAGGCACAGTAGCTGTAGGGATCAGTGTGATGAAGGGACAGTAACTGTAGGGGACAGTGTGATAAAGGGACAGTAACTGTCGGGATCAGTGTGATAAAGGTACAGTAACTGTAGGGATCAGTGTGTTAAAAATACAGTAACTGTAGGGATCAGTGTGTTAAAGGGACAGTAACTGTCGGGATCAGTGTGATAAACAGACAGTACCTGTACAGATCAGTGTGATAAAGTGACAGTAACTGTAGGGGTCAGTGTGATAAACGTACAGTAACTGTAGGGGTCAGTGTGATAAAGGCGCAGTAGCTGTAGGGATCAGTGTGATAAAGGTACAGTAACTGTCGGGGACAGTGTGTTAAAGGGACAGTAAATGTCGGGATCAGTGTGATAAAGGGACAGTAACTGTAGGGGTCAGTGTGATAAAGGTACAGTAACTGTCGGGATCAGTGTGACAAAGGGACAGTAACTGTAGGGATCAGTGTGATAAAGGGACAGTAACTGTCGGGGTCAGTGTGATAAACAGACAGTACCTGTAGGGATCAGTGTGATATAGGGACAGTAACTGTCAGGTCAGTGTGATAAAGGGACAGTAACTGTAGGGATCAGTGTGTTAAAGGGAAAGTAACTGAAGGGATCAGTGTGATAAACAGACAGTACCTGTACGGATCAGTGTGATAAAGTGACAGTAACTGTAGGGGTCAGTGTGATAAAGGTACAGTAACTGAAGGGGTCAGTGTGATAAAGGGACTGTAACTGGAGGGATCAGTGTGTTAAAGGGACAGTAACGGTAGGGGTCAGTGTGAAAAAGGGACAGTAACTGTAGGGGTCAGTGTGATAAAGGTACAGTAACTGTCGGGATCAGTGTGACAAAGGGACAGTAACTGTAGGGATCAGTGTGATAAAGGGATAGTAACTGTAGGGATCAGTATGTTAAAGGGACAGTAACTGTCGGGGTCGGTGTGATAAAGGGACAGTCACTGTCGGGATCAGTGTGATAAACGTACAGTAACTGTAGGGGTCAGTGTGTTAAAGGGACAGTAACTGTAGGGGACAGTGTGATAAAGGGACAGTAACTGTAGGGGTCAGTGTGATAAAGGGGCAGTAACTGGAGGGGTCAGTGTGATAAAGGGAATGTAACCGTAGGGATCAGTGTGATAAAGGGACAGTAACTGTACGGATCAGTGTGTTAAAGGGACAGTAACTGTAGGGGACAGTGTGATAAAGAGACAATAACTGTAGTGGTCAGTGTGTTAAAGGGACAGTCACTGTAGGGATCAGTGTGATAAAGGGACAGTAACTGTAGGGGACAGTGTGATAAAGAGACAATAACTGTAGGGGTCAGTGTGATAAAGGGACAGTCACTGTAGGGATCAGTGTGATAAAGGGACGGTAACTGTAGTGATCAGTGTGATAAACGTACAGTAACTGTAGGGGTCAGTGTGATAAAGGTACAGTAACTGACGGGATCAGTGTGATAAAGGGACAGTAACTGCAGGGGTCAGTGTGATAAAGGTACAGTAACTGACGGGATCAGTGTGATAAAGGGACAGTAACTGCAGGGGACAGTGTGATAAAGGGACAGTAACTGTCGGGATCAGTGTGTTAAAGGTACAGTAACTGACGGGATCAGTGTGATAAAGTGACAGAAACTGTAGGGATCAGCGTGAACAAGGTACAGTAACTGTCGGGATCAGTGTGTTAAAGGTACAGTAACTGTAGGGGTCAGAGTGATAAAGGCACAGTAGCTGTAGGGATCAGTGTGATGAAGGGACAGTAACTGTAGGGGACAGTGTGATAAAGGGACAGTAACTGTAGGGATCAGTGTGATATAGGGACAGTAACTGTCAGGTCAGTGTGATAAAGGGACAGTAACTGTAGGGATCAGCGTGAACAAGGGACAGTAACTGTAAGGGTCAGTGTGATAAAGGAACAGTAACTGTAGGGATCAGTGTGTTAAAAAGACAGTAACTGTAGGGATCAGTGTGTTAAAGGTACAGTAACTGTAGGGATCAGTGTGATAAAGGGACAGTAACTGTAGGGGACAGTGTGATAAAGGTACAGTAACTGTCGGGATCAGTGTGTTAAAGGGACAGTAACTGTAAGGGTCAGTGTGATAAAGGGACAGTAACTGTAGGGATCAGCGTGAACAAGGGACAGTAACTGTCGGGATCAGTGTGTTAAAGGTACAGTAACTGTAGTGGACAGTGTGATCAAGGGACAGGAACTGTAGGGATCAGTGTGATAAAGAGACAGTAACTGTACGGATCAGTGTGATAAACAGACAGTACCTGTAGGGATCAGTGTGATAGAGGGACAGTAACTGTCAGGTCAGTGTGATAAAGGGACAGTAACTGTAGGGATCAGTGTGTTAAAGGTACAGTAACTGTAGGGGACAGTGTGATCGAGGGACAGGAACTGTAGGGGTCAGTGTGATCAAGGGACAGGAACTGTAGGGATCAGTGTGTTAAAGGTACAGAAACTGTAGGGGTCAGTGTGATAAAGGGACAGTAACTGTAGGGGTCAGTGTGATAAAGGGACAGTAAGTGTAGTGATCAGTGTTAAAGGGACAGTAACTGTAGGGATCAGTGTGATAAAGGGACAGTAACTGTAGGGTCAGTGTGATAAAGGGACAGTCGGTTTTGGGGTCAGTGTGATAAAGGGACAGTAACTGGAGGGGTCAGTTGGTTAAAGGGACAGTAACTGTAGGGGGGAGCGTGGTAAAGGTACACTAACTGTAGGGTTCAGTGTGTTAAAGGGACAGTAACTGTAGGGGTCAGTGTGATAAAGGGACAATAACTGTAGGGGTCAGTGTGATAAAGGGACAGTAACTGTAAGGGTCAGTTGGTTAAAGGGACAGTAACTGGAGGGGTCAGTGTGATAAAGATACAGTAACTGTAGGGGTCAGTGTGTTAACGGGACAGTAACCGTCGGGATCAGTGTGATAAAGGGACAGTAACTGTCGGGATCAGTGTGACAAAGGGACAGTACCTGCAGGGATCAGTGTGATAAAGGGACAGTAACTGTCGGGATCAGTGTGTTAAAATGACAGTAACTGTAGGGGTCAGTGTGATAAAAGGACAGTAACTGTAGGGGTCAGTGTGATAAAGGGACAGTAGCTGTAGGGATCAGTGTGATAAACGTACAGTAACTGTAGGGATCACCGTGAACAAGGGACAGTAACTGTCGGGATCAGTGTGTTAAAGGTACAGTAACTGTAGGGGACAGTGTGACAAGGGACAGTAACTGTCGGGATCAGTGTGACAAAGGGACAGTACCTGTAGGGATCAGTGTGTTAAAAAGATAGTAACTGTAGGGGTCAGTGTGTTAAAGGGACAGTAACTGTTGGGATCAGTGTGATAAACAGACAGTACCTGTAGGGATCAGTGTGATAGAGAGACAGTAACTGTCAGGTCAGTGTGATAAAGGGACAGTAACTGTAGGGATCACTGTGTTAAAGGTACAGTAACTGTAGGGGACAGTGTGATAAAGGGACAGTAGCTGTAGGGATCAGTGTGTTAAAGGTACAGTAACTGTAGGGGACAGTCTGATAAACGTACAGTAACTGTCGGGGATCAGTGTGATCAAGGGACAGTAACTGCAGGGGTCAGTGTGTTAAAGCGATAGTAACTGGAGGGATCAGTGTGTTAAAGGGACAGTAATTGTAGGGGTCAGTGTGATAAACGTATAGTAACTGTCGGGGTCAGTGTGATAAACAGACAGTACCTGTAGGGATCAGTGTGATATAGGGACAGTAACTGTCAGGTCAGTGTGATAAAGGGACAGTAACTGTAGGGATCAGCGTGAACAAGGGACAGTAACTGTAAGGGTCAGTGTGATAAAGGTACAGTAACTGTAGGGATCAGTGTGTTAAAGGGACAGTAACTGTAAGGGTCAGTGTGATAAAGGGACAGTAACTGTCGGGATCAGTGTGTTAAAGGTACAGTAACTGTCGGTATCAGTGTGATGAAGGTACAGTAACTGTAGGGATCAGTGTCATAAAGAGACAGTAACTGTAGGGATCAGTGTGTTAAAGGGACAGTATCTGTAGGGATCAGTGTGATAAAGGTACAGTAACTGTAGGGGTCAGTGTGATAAAGGGACAGTAACTGCAGGGGTCAGTGTGATAAAGGGTCAGTAACTGTCGGGATCAGTGTCATCAAGGGACAGTAGCTGTAGGGATCAGTGTGATAAAGGGTCAGTAACTGTAGGGGTCAGTGTGTTAAAGAGACAGTAACTGTCGGGATCAGCGTGAACAAGGGACAGTAACTGTCGGGATCCGTGTGTTCAAGGGACAGTAACTGTCGGGATCCGTGTGTTCAAGGGACAGTAACTGTAGGGATCAGTGTGATAAAGGTACAGTAACTGTAGGGGACAGTGTGATAAAGAGACAGTAACTGTAGGGATCAATGTGTTAAAAAGACAGAAACTGTAGGGATCCGTGTGATAAAGGTACAGTAACTGTCGGGGTCAGTGTGTTAAAGGGACAGTAACTGTAGGGATCAGTGTGATAAAGGGACAGTCACTGTAGGGGTCAGTGTGTTAAAGGGACAGAAACTGTAGGGATCAGTGTGATAAAGGGATAGTAACTGTAGTGATCAGTATGTTAAAGGGACAGTAACTGTCGGGATCGGTGTGATAAACGTACAGTAACTGTAGGGGTCAGTGTGTTAAAGGGATAGTAACTGTAGGGGACAGTGTGATAAAGGGACAGTAACTGTAGTGGTCAGTGTGATAAAGGGGCAGTAACTGGAGGGGTCAGTGTGATAAAGGGATAGTAACTGTAGGGGTCAGTGTGATAAAGGTACAGTAACTGTCGGGATCAGTGTGACAAAGGGACAGTAACTGTAGGGATCAGTGTGATAAAGGGATAGTAACTGTAGGGATCAGTATGTTAAAGGGACAGTAACTGTCGGGGTCGGTGTGATAAAGGGACAGTCACTGTCGGGATCAGTGTGATAAACGTACAGTAACTGTAGGGGTCAGTGTGTTAAAGGGACAGTAACTGTAGGGGACAGTGTGATAAAGGGACAGTAACTGTAGGGGTCAGTGTGATAAAGGGGCAGTAACTGGAGGGGTCAGTGTGATAAAGGGAATGTAACCGTAGGGATCAGTGTGATAAAGGGACAGTAACTGTACGGATCAGTGTGTTAAAGGGACAGTAACTGTAGGGGACAGTGTGATAAAGAGACAATAACTGTAGTGGTCAGTGTGTTAAAGGGACAGTCACTGTAGGGATCAGTGTGATAAAGGGACAGTAACTGTAGGGGACAGTGTGATAAAGAGACAATAACTGTAGGGGTCAGTGTGATAAAGGGACAGTCACTGTAGGGATCAGTGTGATAAAGGGACGGTAACTGTAGTGATCAGTGTGATAAACGTACAGTAACTGTAGGGGTCAGTGTGATAAAGGTACAGTAACTGACGGGATCAGTGTGATAAAGGGACAGTAACTGCAGGGGTCAGTGTGATAAAGGTACAGTAACTGACGGGATCAGTGTGATAAAGGGACAGTAACTGCAGGGGACAGTGTGATAAAGGGACAGTAACTGTCGGGATCAGTGTGTTAAAGGTACAGTAACTGACGGGATCAGTGTGATAAAGTGACAGAAACTGTAGGGATCAGCGTGAACAAGGGACAGTAACTGTCGGGATCAGTGTGTTAAAGGTACAGTAACTGTAGGGGTCAGAGTGATAAAGGCACAGTAGCTGTAGGGATCAGTGTGATGAAGGGACAGTAACTGTAGGGGACAGTGTGATAAAGGGACAGTAACTGTAGGGATCAGTGTGATAAAGGTACAGTAACTGTCGGGGTCAGTGTGATAAACAGACAGTACCTGTAGGGATCAGTGTGATATAGGGACAGTAACTGTCAGGTCAGTGTGATAAAGGGACAGTAACTGTAGGGATCAGCGTGAACAAGGGACAGTAACTGTAAGGGTCAGTGTGATAAAGGAACAGTAACTGTAGGGATCAGTGTGTTAAAAAGACAGTAACTGTAGGGATCAGTGTGTTAAAGGTACAGTAACTGTAGGGATCAGTGTGATAAAGGGACAGTAACTGTAGGGGACAGTGTGATAAAGGTACAGTAACTGTCGGGATCAGTGTGTTAAAGGGACAGTAACTGTAAGGGTCAGTGTGATAAAGGGACAGTAACTGTAGGGATCAGCGTGAACAAGGGACAGTAACTGTCGGGATCAGTGTGTTAAAGGTACAGTAACTGTAGTGGACAGTGTGATCAAGGGACAGGAACTGTAGGGATCAGTGTGATAAAGAGACAGTAACTGTACGGATCAGTGTGATAAACAGACAGTACCTGTAGGGATCAGTGTGATAGAGGGACAGTAACTGTCAGGTCAGTGTGATAAAGGGACAGTAACTGTAGGGATCAGTGTGTTAAAGGTACAGTAACTGTAGGGGACAGTGTGATCGAGGGACAGGAACTGTAGGGGTCAGTGTGATCAAGGGACAGGAACTGTAGGGATCAGTGTGTTAAAGGTACAGAAACTGTAGGGGTCAGTGTGATAAAGGGACAGTAACTGTAGGGGTCAGTGTGATAAAGGGACAGTAAGTGTAGTGATCAGTGTGTTAAAGGGACAGTAACTGTAGGGATCAGTGTGATAAAGGGACAGTAACTGTAGGGGTCAGTGTGATAAAGGGACAGTCGGTTTTGGGGTCAGTGTGATAAAGGGACAGTAACTGGAGGGGTCAGTTGGTTAAAGGGACAGTAACTGTAGGGGGGAGCGTGGTAAAGGTACACTAACTGTAGGGTTCAGTGTGTTAAAGGGACAGTAACTGTAGGGGTCAGTGTGATAAAGGGACAATAACTGTAGGGGTCAGTGTGATAAAGGGACAGTAACTGTAAGGGTCAGTTGGTTAAAGGGACAGTAACTGGAGGGGTCAGTGTGATAAAGATACAGTAACTGTAGGGGTCAGTGTGTTAACGGGACAGTAACCGTCGGGATCAGTGTGATAAAGGGACAGTAACTGTCGGGATCAGTGTGACAAAGGGACAGTACCTGCAGGGATCAGTGTGATAAAGGGACAGTAACTGTCGGGATCAGTGTGTTAAAATGACAGTAACTGTCGGGATCAGTGTGTTAAAATGACAGTAACTGTAGGGGTCAGTGTGATAAAAGGACAGTAACTGTAGGGGTCAGTGTGATAAAAGGACAGTAACTGTCGGGATCAGTGTGTTAAAATGACAGTAACTGTCGGGATCAGTGTGTTAAAGGTACAGTAACTGTAGGGGACAGTGTGACAAGGGACAGTAACTGTCGGGATCAGTGTGACAAAGGGACAGTACCTGTAGGGATCAGTGTGTTAAAAAGATAGTAACTGTAGGGGTCAGTGTGTTAAAGGGACAGTAACTGTTGGGATCAGTGTGATAAACAGACAGTACCTGTAGGGATCAGTGTGATAGAGAGACAGTAACTGTCAGGTCAGTGTGATAAAGGGACAGTAACTGTAGGGATCACTGTGTTAAAGGTACAGTAACTGTAGGGGACAGTGTGATAAAGGGACAGTAGCTGTAGGGATCAGTGTGTTAAAGGTACAGTAACTGTAGGGGACAGTGTGATAAACGTACAGTAACTGTCGGGGATCAGTGTGATCAAGGGACAGTAACTGCAGGGGTCAGTGTGTTAAAGCGATAGTAACTGGAGGGATCAGTGTGTTAAAGGGACAGTAATTGTAGGGGTCAGTGTGATAAACGTATAGTAACTGTCGGGGTCAGTGTGATAAACAGACAGTACCTGTAGGGATCAGTGTGATATAGGGACAGTAACTGTCAGGTCAGTGTGATAAAGGGACAGTAACTGTAGGGATCAGCGTGAACAAGGGACAGTAACTGTAAGGGTCAGTGTGATAAAGGTACAGTAACTGTAGGGATCAGTGTGTTAAAGGGACAGTAACTGTAAGGGTCAGTGTGATAAAGGGACAGTAACTGTCGGGATCAGTGTGTTAAAGGTACAGTAACTGTCGGTATCAGTGTGATGAAGGTACAGTAACTGTAGGGATCAGTGTCATAAAGAGACAGTAACTGTAGGGATCAGTGTGTTAAAGGGACAGTATCTGTAGGGATCAGTGTGATAAAGGTACAGTAACTGTAGGGGTCAGTGTGATAAAGGGACAGTAACTGCAGGGGTCAGTGTGATAAAGGGTCAGTAACTGTCGGGATCAGTGTCATCAAGGGACAGTAGCTGTAGGGATCAGTGTGATAAAGGGTCAGTAACTGTAGGGGTCAGTGTGTTAAAGAGACAGTAACTGTCGGGATCAGCGTGAACAAGGGACAGTAACTGTCGGGATCCGTGTGTTCAAGGGACAGTAACTGTCGGGATCCGTGTGTTCAAGGGACAGTAACTGTAGGGATCAGTGTGATAAAGGTACAGTAACTGTAGGGGACAGTGTGATAAAGAGACAGTAACTGTAGGGATCAATGTGTTAAAAAGACAGAAACTGTAGGGATCCGTGTGATAAAGGTACAGTAACTGTCGGGGTCAGTGTGTTAAAGGGACAGTAACTGTAGGGATCAGTGTGATAAAGGGAGAGTCACTGTAGGGGTCAGTGTGTTAAAGGGACAGAAACTGTAGGGATCAGTGTGATAAAGGGATAGTAACTGTAGTGATCAGTATGTTAAAGGGACAGTAACTGTCGGGTTCGGTGTGATAAACGTACAGTAACTGTAGGGGTCAGTGTGTTAAAGGGATAGTAACTGTAGGGGACAGTGTGATAAAGGGAATGTAACTGTAGGGATCAGTGTGATAAAGGGACAGTAACTGTAGGGGTCAGTGTGGAAAAGGGACAGTAACTGTAGGGATCAGTGTGTTAAAGGTACAGAAACTGTAGGGATCTGTGTGACAAAGCGACAGGAACAGGACGGGTCAAAGTGTTAAAGGTACAGTAACCGTAGGGGTCAGTGTGATAAAGGGACAGTAACTGTCGGGGATCAGTGTGATCAAGGGACAGTAACTGCAGGGGTCAGTGTGTTAAAGGGATAGTAACTGTAGGGATCAGTGTGATAAAGGGACAGTAACTGTAGGGATCAGTGTGTTAAAAATACAGTAACTGTAGGGATCAGTGTGTTAAAGGGACAGTAACTGTAGGGATCAGTGTGATAAACAGACAGTACCTGTACGGATCAGTGTGATAAAGTGACAGTAACTGTAGGGGTCAGTGTGATAAACGTACAGTAACTGTAGGGGTCAGTGTGATAAAGGGACAGTAACTGTAAGGGTCAGTTGGTTAAAGGGACAGTAACTGGAGGGGTCAGTGTGATAAAGATACAGTAACTGTAGGGGTCAGTGTGTTAACGGGACAGTAACCGTCGGGATCAGTGTGATAAAGGGACAGTAACTGTCGGGATCAGTGTGACAAAGGGACAGTACCTGCAGGGATCAGTGTGATAAAGGGACAGTAACTGTCGGGATCAGTGTGTTAAAATGACAGTAACTGTCGGGATCAGTGTGTTAAAATGACAGTAACTGTAGGGGTCAGTGTGATAAAAGGACAGTAACTGTAGGGGTCAGTGTGATAAAAGGACAGTAACTGTCGGGATCAGTGTGTTAAAATGACAGTAACTGTCGGGATCAGTGTGTTAAAGGTACAGTAACTGTAGGGGACAGTGTGACAAGGGACAGTAACTGTCGGGATCAGTGTGACAAAGGGACAGTACCTGTAGGGATCAGTGTGTTAAAAAGATAGTAACTGTAGGGGTCAGTGTGTTAAAGGGACAGTAACTGTTGGGATCAGTGTGATAAACAGACAGTACCTGTAGGGATCAGTGTGATAGAGAGACAGTAACTGTCAGGTCAGTGTGATAAAGGGACAGTAACTGTAGGGATCACTGTGTTAAAGGTACAGTAACTGTAGGGGACAGTGTGATAAAGGGACAGTAGCTGTAGGGATCAGTGTGTTAAAGGTACAGTAACTGTAGGGGACAGTGTGATAAACGTACAGTAACTGTCGGGGATCAGTGTGATCAAGGGACAGTAACTGCAGGGGTCAGTGTGTTAAAGCGATAGTAACTGGAGGGATCAGTGTGTTAAAGGGACAGTAATTGTAGGGGTCAGTGTGATAAACGTATAGTAACTGTCGGGGTCAGTGTGATAAACAGACAGTACCTGTAGGGATCAGTGTGATATAGGGACAGTAACTGTCAGGTCAGTGTGATAAAGGGACAGTAACTGTAGGGATCAGCGTGAACAAGGGACAGTAACTGTAAGGGTCAGTGTGATAAAGGTACAGTAACTGTAGGGATCAGTGTGTTAAAGGGACAGTAACTGTAAGGGTCAGTGTGATAAAGGGACAGTAACTGTCGGGATCAGTGTGTTAAAGGTACAGTAACTGTCGGTATCAGTGTGATGAAGGTACAGTAACTGTAGGGATCAGTGTCATAAAGAGACAGTAACTGTAGGGATCAGTGTGTTAAAGGGACAGTATCTGTAGGGATCAGTGTGATAAAGGTACAGTAACTGTAGGGGTCAGTGTGATAAAGGGACAGTAACTGCAGGGGTCAGTGTGATAAAGGGTCAGTAACTGTCGGGATCAGTGTCATCAAGGGACAGTAGCTGTAGGGATCAGTGTGATAAAGGGTCAGTAACTGTAGGGGTCAGTGTGTTAAAGAGACAGTAACTGTAGGGATCAGCGTGAACAAGGGACAGTAACTGTCGGGATCCGTGTGTTCAAGGGACAGTAACTGTCGGGATCCGTGTGTTCAAGGGACAGTAACTGTAGGGATCAGTGTGATAAAGGTACAGTAACTGTAGGGGACAGTGTGATAAAGAGACAGTAACTGTAGGGATCAATGTGTTAAAAAGACAGAAACTGTAGGGATCCGTGTGATAAAGGTACAGTAACTGTCGGGGTCAGTGTGTTAAAGGGACAGTAACTGTAGGGATCAGTGTGATAAAGGGAGAGTCACTGTAGGGGTCAGTGTGTTAAAGGGACAGAAACTGTAGGGATCAGTGTGATAAAGGGATAGTAACTGTAGTGATCAGTATGTTAAAGGGACAGTAACTGTCGGGTTCGGTGTGATAAACGTACAGTAACTGTAGGGGTCAGTGTGTTAAAGGGATAGTAACTGTAGGGGACAGTGTGATAAAGGGAATGTAACTGTAGGGATCAGTGTGATAAAGGGACAGTAACTGTAGGGGTCAGTGTGGAAAAGGGACAGTAACTGTAGGGATCAGTGTGTTAAAGGTACAGAAACTGTAGGGATCTGTGTGACAAAGCGACAGGAACAGGACGGGTCAAAGTGTTAAAGGTACAGTAACCGTAGGGGTCAGTGTGATAAAGGGACAGTAACTGTCGGGGATCAGTGTGATCAAGGGACAGTAACTGCAGGGGTCAGTGTGTTAAAGGGATAGTAACTGTAGGGATCAGTGTGATAAAGGGACAGTAACTGTAGGGATCAGTGTGTTAAAAATACAGTAACTGTAGGGATCAGTGTGTTAAAGGGACAGTAACTGTAGGGATCAGTGTGATAAACAGACAGTACCTGTACGGATCAGTGTGATAAAGTGACAGTAACTGTAGGGGTCAGTGTGATAAACGTACAGTAACTGTAGGGGTCAGTGTGATAAAGGCGCAGTAGCTGTAGGGATCAGTGTGATAAAGGTACAGTAACTGTGGGGGACAGTGTGTTAAAGGGACAGTAACTGTAGGGACCAGTGTGATAAAGGTACAGTAACTGTCGGGATCTGAGTGACAAAGGGACAGTAACTGTAGGGGTCAGTGTGATAAAGGTACAGTAACTGTCGGGATCTGAGTGACAAAGGGACAGTAACTGTAGGGATCAGTGTGATAAAGGGACAGTAACTGTCGGGGTCAGTGTGATAAACAGACAGTACCTGTAGGGATCAGTGTGATATAGGGACAGTAACTGTCGGGATCAGTGTGATAAAGGGACAGTAACTGTCGGGGTCAGTGTGATAAACAGACAGTACCTGTACGGATCAGTGTGATATAGGGACAGTAACTGTCAGGTCAGTGTGATAAAGGGACAGTAACTGTAGGGATCAGTGTGTTAAAGGGACAGTAACTGTAGGGATCAGTGTGATAAACAGACAGTACCTGTACGGATCAGTGTGATAAAGTGACAGTAACTGTAGGGGTCAGTGTGATAAACGTACAGTAACTGTAGGGGTCAGTGTGATAAAGGCGCAGTAGCTGTAGGGATCAGTGTGATAAAGGGACAGTAACTGTCGGGGACAGTGTGTTAAAGGGACAGTAACTGTAGGGACCAGTGTGATAAAGGGACAGTAAATGTAGGGGTCAGTGTGATAAAGGTACAGTAACTGTCGGGATCAGTGTGACAAAGGGACAGTAACTGTAGGGATCAGTGTGATAAACAGACAGTACCTGTAGGGATCAGTGTGATAAAGGGACAGTAACTGTCAGGTCAGTGTGATAAAGGGACAGTAACTGTCGGGATCAGTGTGATAAAGGGACAGTAACTGTCGGGGTCAGTGTGATAAACAGACAGTACCTGTAGGGATCAGTGTGATATAGGGACAGTAACTGTCAGGTCAGTGTGATAAAGGGACAGTAACTGTAGGGATCAGTGTGATAAAGGGACAGTAACTGTCGGGGACAGTGTGTTAAAGGGACAGTAACTGTAGGGATCAGTGTGATAAAGGGACAGTAACTGTAGGGGTCAGTGTGATAAAGGTACAGTAACTGTCGGGATCAGTGTGACAAAGGGACAGTAACTGTAGGGATCAGTGTGATAAACAGACAGTACCTGTAGGGATCAGTGTGATATAGGGACAGTAACTGTCAGGTCAGTGTGATAAAGGGACAGTAACTGTCGGGATCAGTGTGATAAAGGGACAGTAACTGTCGGGGTCAGTGTGATAAACAGACAGTACCTGTAGGGATCAGTGTGATATAGGGACAGTAACTGTCAGGTCAGTGTGATAAAGGGACAGTAACTGTAGGGATCAGTGTGTTAAAGGGAAAGTAACTGTAGGGATCAGTGTGATAAACAGACAGTACCTGTACGGATCAGTGTGATAAAGTGACAGTAACTGTAGGGGTCAGTGTGATAAACGTACAGTAACTGTAGCGATCAGTGTGATAAAGGTACAGTAACTGAAGGGGTCAGTGTGATAAAGGGACAGTAACTGTAGGGATCAGTGTGTTAAAGGGACAGTAACTGTAGGGGTCAGTGTGAAAAAGGGACAGTAACTGTCGGGATCAGTGTGTTAAAGGGACAGTAACTGTAGGGATCTGTGTGACAGAGCGACAGGAACAGGACGTGTCAATGTGTTAAAGGTACAGCAATTGTAGGGGTCAGTGTGATAAAGGGACAGTAACTGTCGGGGATCAGTGTGATAAAGGGACAGTAACTGCAGGGGTCAGTGTGTTAAAGGGACAGTAACTGTAGGGCTCAGTGTGTTAAAGGGACAGTAACTGTAACGATCAGTGTGATACAGGGACAGTAACTGTAGTGGTCATTGTGATAAAGGGACAGTAACTGTAGGGGACAGTGTGATAAAGAGACAGTAACTGTAGGGATCAGTGTGTTAAAGGGACAGTAACTGTAGGGGCCAGTGTGATAAAGGGACAGTCACTGTAGGGATCAGTCTGATAAAGGGACAGTAACTGTAGGGGTCAGTGTGATAAAGGGACAGTCACTGTAGGGATCAGTGTGATAAAGGGACAGTAACTGTAGTGATCAGTGTGATAAACGTACAGTAACTGTAGGGGTCAGTGTGAAAAAGGTACAGTAACTGTAGGGATCAGTGTGATAAAGGGACAGTAACTGTAGGGGACAGTGTGATAAAGGGACAGTAACTGACGGGATCAGTGTTTTAAAGTGACAGAAACTGTAGGGATCAGTGTGATAAAGGTACAGTAACTGTCGGGATCAGTGTGTTAAAGGTACAGTAACTGTAGGGGTCAGAGTGATAAAGGCACAGTAGCTGTAGGGATCAGTGTGATAAAGGGACAGTAACTGTAGGGGACAGTGTGATAAAGGGACAGTAACTGTCGGGATCAGTGTGTTAAAGGGACAGTAACTGTAGGGATCAGTGTGATAAACAGACAGTACCTGTACGTTTCAGTGTGATAAAGTGACAGTAACTGTAGGGATCAGTGTGTTAAAGGGACAGTAACTGTAGGGATCAGTGTGATAAACAGACAGTACCTGTACGTTTCAGTGTGATAAAGTGACAGTAACTGTACGGGTCAGTGTGATAAACGTACAGTAACTGTAGGGGTCAGTGTGATAAAGGCGCAGTAGCTGTAGGGATCAGTGTGATAAAGGTACAGTAACTGTCGGGGACAGTGTGTTAAAGGGACAGTAAATGTAGGGATCAGTGTGATAAAGGGACAGTAACTGTAGGGGTCAGTGTGATAAAGGTACAGTAACTGTCGGGATCAGTGTGACAAAGGGACAGTAACTGTAGGGATCAGTGTGATAAAGGGACAGTAACTGTCGGGGTCAGTGTGATAAACAGACAGTACCTGTAGGGATCAGTGTGATATAGGGACAGTAACTGTCAGGTCAGTGTGATAAAGGGACAGTAACTGTAGGGATCAGTGTGTTAAAGGGACAGTAACTGTAGGGATCAGTGTGATAAACAGACAGTACCTGTACGGATCAGTGTGATAAAGTGACAGTAACTGTAGGGGTCAGTGTGATAGACGTACAGTAACTGTAGGGGTCAGTGTGATAAAGGCGCAGTAGCTGTAGGGATCAGTGTGATAAAGGGACAGTAACTGTCGGGGACAGTGTGTTAAAGGGACAGTAACTGTAGGGATCAGTGTGATAAAGGGACAGTAACTGCAGGGGTCAGTGTGATAAAGGGACAGTAACTGTCGGGATCAGTGTGACAAAGGGACAGTAACTGTAGGGATCAGTGTGATAAAGGGACAGTAACTGTAGGGTCAGTGTGATAAAGGGACAGTAACTGTCGGGGTCAGTGTGATAAACAGACAGTAACTGTAGGGATCAGTGTGATATAGGGACAGTAACTGTCAGGTCAGTGTGATAAAGGGACAGTAACTGTAGGGATCAGTGTGTTAAAGGGACAGTAACTGTAGGGATCAGTGTGATAAACAGACAGTACCTGTACGGATCAGTGTGATAAAGGGACAGTAACTGTAGGGGTCAGTGTGATAAAGGTACAGTAACTGTAGGGGTCAGTGTGATAAAGGCGCAGTAACTGTAGGGATCAGTGTGATAAAGGGACAGTAACTGTCGGGGACAGTGTGTTAAAGGGACAGTAACTGTAGGGACCAGTGTGATAAAGGGACAGTAACTGCAGGGATCAGTGTGATAAAGGTACAGTAACTGTCGGGATCAGTGTGATAAAGGGACAGTAACTGTAGGGATCAGTGTGATAAACAGACAGTAACTGTAGGGATCAGTGTGATATAGGGACAGTAACTGTAGGGTCAGTGTGATAAAGGGACAGTAACTGTAGGGATCAGTGTGTTAAAGGGACAGTAACTGTCGGGATCAGTGTGATAAAGGGACAGTAACTGTCGGGATCAGTGTGATAAAGGGACAGTAACTGTAGGGGTCAGTGTGATAAAGGGACAGTAACTGTAGGGATCAGTGTGATAAAGGGACAGTAACTGTAGGG